>NW_020884941.1:2641146-2727904 GCF_003945725.1 Corapipo altera
CGCGGCGAGGGCCCGCAGGCAGTCTGGGCGGGCAGCCCTGCGGCGCGGGCGGCCGGCGGGGCGCGGGGAGAGCCGTGTGCGGAGCGGCGGCACCGGACGGGCCCCGATCCCGTCCCGGTGCCTGTCCCCGATCCCGTCCCGGTCCCGCTCAGGAGCGCGGGAAGCGGCGGGGCGCGCGCGGCCCCTCACGGCGATGGTGGGCGGGCGGTGACAGCGCGCTCGGCGGGCGCTCTCCCCTCTCTCCGCGGGGGCTCGGGGGGGTTCCCCGGCACTGCCCTGGCGTCCCGCCGTGCCCGCGGGTGACTGGGCCGGCCTGGCCGAGCCCGCACTGCTGCCCAGCCCGCCCCGGCCCCCCGCGCCACAGCGGTGTGAGAGCAGCGCCCCAGTGCTCCCAACCGGTGCTCCCAACCAGCCGTTACCCGTCCCTGCCGGGTGCGGGTCTGGCATTCCCGGGGGACAGCGGGACGGAGGCTGATGCTGTGAGCGGGGCAGCTGATTCGGAGACACCGGACAAAGCCTTTAGTGGTTGGCAGTGATGACCAGACGTTGTTCTCAACATGACTTTTAGGAATTTACTGAGGGAGATTGCCGGCTCCGTGTGCCCGCGGCTCTGCCCTCAGCACTCCCATCCCTGCGGCCACAGGAGCCCAGCGGGGACCCGGGGCTTCCAAACACCTTGGGCAGAGAGGGCTGTGTAGGAGCAAGGAATTTCTTGTAGGATCTGGTGAATAAAGTGTTTTCGTCCCGGATCTTTAATGAAAATTGAATATCAGCATTAAAAGCTGTAAAGAATGAGACAGAAATAAACAAGAAGTAACTATTTCTCACTTCTTTTCTTCCACGACAAAGTGCTGCATTATAAATGAGACAGCGCTGCAACAGTTGCCTAGTCTCCCCGGGCCAGCTTGCTTTCTAAACAAACACACAGCGAGACTCGATGGCAACCAGCAGGCTGCCAGTCTGCGGCTCAGTGGTTGTTACGAGGTGCTGTGGGCTTTGAGAGGCCCCGATCCGTGTTGTGCTCTACTGGCTGCCAAAGGCACACCTGCCGCGGGTGCTGGACGCTGGACGCTCCCAGCAGGAAAGCCCGGTGGCACAGAAACGTCAGGACACTGTTTTTTCCTCGCGAGTGCGAGCGGCAGCTTCCCCTGCCCGTGCTCGGTCCGTCCCAGCGCTCGGTACATCCCGGGCGCTCCGGGGCCGTTCGCGCCCCGCCCGCCGCCAGGGGGCGCTGCGGCGGCACAGCCCGGCTGAGGGCGGGGAGCGCCCGCCCCTCACGGCGGGGCCGCCTCAGGCTCCTCCCGCTCCTCCCGCCCCTCCTGATTCTCCTGCTCCTCCCGCTCCTCCCGCCCCTCCTGATCCTCCCGCTCCTCCAGCTCCTGTACCCCTTGGAGGTGGCTCCGTTGGGGCGGGCGGAGTTTCCCCCTGCTGCCCGCTGGCTCCGTGTGCCCGGTCCCGCTCCGCTCGCCCCGCGGTCCGTAGCGCCCTCAGCGAGGTGGGAGGCGGGAGTTGCGGCCTCGGCCCCAGCCCCTCACGGCGGGGCTGCGCAGCAGCATCGTGCGGGTGTCGAGTGTTTGGCACAAAAATTCAGGGTATAATTATCTGCTGAAAGGAATTTCGTGCAGAAAAACCGCGGAAAATTTTTGTGGGTTTTTTATTGCCTTTTTTTTTTTTTTTTTGTTGGTTGGTTGGTTGTTTTGGTGTTGGTTTGTTTGTTGTATGTTTTTGTTTGTTTTGGGGGTTTTAGGTTTTGTTTGTTTTGACTTGGGTTCTGTTTGGCTTTCTTTCTGTCACGCCTTAAGCCCGGCTTATAGAAATACCCCCTTGAGATCTCACACTTACAAGGAGATGCCCGTCCATGAGTCCCGGTGCTTTCCCAGCCTCTGACTCCCCCGAGGCCTTTGGAAGGCACAGAGTTCTGTGCACACAGAATTTCTCCGCGGAGTTCATTGTTTTCTTCATTTCTGTGTGCTTGTGAAGGAGAGAAGCTTAGTGTTAAAAAAAAAGTGAAAAGTAATCAGTTTGGTTAGCTCCTGATTGTGTCACCCTTGGTTGTTAATTTGTTTTTGAATAGGGGAACATAACTTGGAGTCATCCTTTTATAGCACCTTTCTAGCACAGCTTCGTTTTAGGTAGGCACAGTTGTTGCCTTAGGATTCAAGTGGTTGTAACTTCCTTACTGTTAGATTTTGTCAGCACATCTCAGGGCATCGAGGGTGGGAGACACACACTCTTCATGTTGAACATTTGGAATTGCATTGTACTGGTTTTGTGCAGGTCACCTGAGTGGAATTCATGTCTTTAAGATACTGCATTTAGCACAGATCCATTTGATGGATTCATTACAAATAACAGGCACCAATTTATGCTTTGTCCAAAGCTGAGAGACCAGCACAGCAGAACAGAGAGTGAATTTGTGCACTGCAGGCTTGGAACTACAGCGAAATGGAGAAAGTCAGGAGCAGGTAAGCAGTAAGAAGAAGCTACCATGTTAAAAGACCTCAGCTGTAATTTATTTTTATTTTTAAATTATGGCATCTTAGGCTTTCCATGGGACAGAAGAAAGCTCAGTTATTCTCATAGGAGGCCTTAGTGGTCTCTGTGGAATGCTTGCCTAAAAGCAAAATGAAATGAGCAACAAACACCCCACTCCCAAACCCATCATGGAACACAACTGTATGGGGGTTTAAATTATCATAACATTTAAACATAAAAATAATATTTTTGACTGGAACACATTTGAACGTACTTGTTGGCCCAGCAACAGATTAATCCGTGGTGTCAGCTCTGTTATTCTTCCCATGCTTTCATTTTCTAACTTCACAAGGGAGAAATGATCCACCTTTGACTCTTTATTTTACGTAGTTGCCATAAATTCTCATGGATGTAGGCTATCATCACTAAATATGTGCAGCACGTGTGATGTTTCAAATTCAGGAAAAGCATTAGATTTTCACGTGCCTTAGACTTCAATACAAAACTTCTGCCTGTTTTACCCAAGCTTGATTTTTTTGACTCCTTTGTGTGACGTTGCCATCGCATATGGTCAGATCAGGTTTGCCTTTGGAGCAGATGAAACAGTTTTAAAGGGAGTTGGCCCTAATAGGTGTGCAGGAACCTCGTGCATATTTAGCTGAACTTCTGGAACTTGCATTGTTCCCATCACTCTGTGAAACCAGCATTTTTTTCTGGCTGCAGCCCTGTTTTCCCCAGCTCAGTTCAGGTGATTATTAGGGTGACTTTTCAGACTGCCCTCTTCTGTTGTCTCTTCTGGAGCTCAAGAATGTGTCTGTGGTTCTAATGTGCAAATTCTCAGGGTGGTGGCAGTATTTGTTTCAGGAAAGAAGCTTCAATACAACTGGTTCAGCAAGTTTAATCTGGTTTGAGGTGTTTTTTATCCTTGTTTTCAGAAAATTACCAAGACAAAATGCTTGGAATTCATAAGCACACACTTGTTATTTTTTCAGATTTTACATGTGAAAGCAAACTGTGTGATGGAAAAATATGTCTAGTTTTATTTTTTAATGATGAATATGTAAAAACAGGAAGAGTTTTATAGGATTTTTGGAGGAGAAAGATATTTACTTAAGATATGAGTGAAATTAGGAAAAAGTTGCTTGTGAAAGAACATTTCATGTTAAAATGGAAAATTCTTACTTCAGTTCCCAAGTCCTCAAGAGAATTCTTCAGGTATGTTTGAGAATAAAAGGCAGAAAACCACGTTCAGATCTTCTCTGTAAAGACACCTTGTGTGCACACACACGAGAGGGGAAGCACAAATGCATTTTGGTGCTTTTTCATTTCAGCTTTAGAGGAGAAAAGAATTGTGTGTGACATGATTGCAGTGAAATGTGTCTTTCTGCTTGTGTTGGGGAAACTTCAACATTCAAACTCCTGATAAAGAGACAATAAGTGTTTTGTCGGTTTGCAGCTGTTGTGTGTGTGACTGGATACCTTTGTTAGAGATCAATTTATTGAAATAATGCCATTTCTTTGCTGCTAATGTGATTTTACACAAAATATCTCTCCTTTCCTTTTAAGTTCAAAATCCCTGAAGATGCAGGAGATCCAACAACCAGCTGGGCATCAAGCCCATGCAAGTGGCCAGGCTGTTGCTCCCCACTCTGCCAGACATGAATTCCAGGACAGAGGCCGTGACGATCCCAGCAGAGTTGGGTGTGCCCAGAATCAAAGGAGAAGGTTAAAAAGTTTCTGGACCAGGTGATAAGTACAAAACGTATTTTTCACTGAACAGAGCTAGAAAAGTCTGCTTTTAGTTGTACCAGTGCGGGCTGAGGCAGAAGTTTTTGCTCCTGGCCGTGCCAGACAGTTTTGAAGATGTCTTGTGGTAACTTGAGGACAAGCATTGGCACAGTCGGATTTCCCATATGTTTTATTTTCTAATGCAACGTTTAAAAAAGGCTGTTTAACAGTATTCTGTGATACTCTGCCAGGTGTAATGGTTTCCTCTTGCTCTCCTCTAGTGTTTTTTTACTTCTTTTGTTTGTCGAAAGAATCTCGACAGAGGTGGGATGTAATTGTTTAGAGATTAAAGCCTATTATTTGTTGAGCAACTGGAGCTGATGGAGCAGCTCAGACCTGCTGAAAGAGAGAGGCCCCGTGCTTTAATTAACTTGTGAGGCCTTTGGTGCTTATTGGGGCCCTCCGTGTGCCAATTAACTCTTAAATCCACGGGAAAGAAAAGGAGGGAAGGTTACAGTGTCACAGCAACGCATTAGTGAGCGGGTGCTGGGAGAAGTGGAACTGCTGTGGGGGAGGTGGGAACAAGGGAGATCTGGTTGCAGGCAGGGCTAAACATTAAACTGGCTCAAGTATTCTGGACTCAGCTGGTTGACTTTGAGAGAAACAGTGATGTTACCACTTCTAAATCACCCTTAGCCAGCACCCTGCTCAGTGGTGCCAGTGGGTGTAAGTGGAAAACGTTTTGGCTACTGAGCTTTCCTAAAGTATGTCCCATTTAAAGCCTTGCAATGATGCCTGGGCCTCTGTTTATGCCTGATGAATTGTTCTGTTACAGATATGATCTCTGAAAACCAAACCCTTAGTTTTATTACTGAAACTAAAATAAAAGTTCCTATTTTTACTACTGCCTGGGAATTTGCAGAGGAGGGGTACAAAGGCAACTAACCTTTCCTTATATTCCAGACATCTAGCAAGGAAATTCTTCTATCTGTGGGCAAAAATGACATTTGGACAAGTTCTCCCTTCCAAAGCCAGGTAGATAAAATTACAGAACTCAGGGGTGGGTTTCTTTTCTTTTTTGTTTAATGGCTTACTGGTAAACCACTGGGCTAAGAGAGTTCTGCCTGCCAAGGAAGTATCTGGATGTAGTTGGAGATCACTTGAAGGTTTCCTTTAAGTACCCTTCTTGCTCTTGCTTTTTCCTTTAACAATCATGGTAAAACTTTACTAACTGAATTCATAGGAATTGTGGTGTCTCAATGAAGTTGAGCTGTATGTGCATATAACTAATGGGGTATGATTTGTGATTCCTGCTTTGAATTTGACCATTTCTCAAAGGTATGATGAGAGAGATCTGAAAATTCAGTTCATTTTACTGTTTGCACTGTTCTTAATGTGCATGTTTGGTGCCTGGCTGACTTGGAAATACCTGTGGCAGATAATCCCTTTCTGTTGTTGGTGTTGTGTGAGCTGCTGAAACCCAGCCCTTTGATACTCTTTTCTTGCCTTGCTTTAATTTGCATGTTCATTCTTGCTTGACCACACCCTTGGGAACTGGAGCAATTCCCAGTGGGAAGAGCTGCCTTTGGAATAAGATCAGGCCCTTAATGATTCAGTTTCATTGCACTGTATCAAATATATTCTAGTTTTGCCTTAGTTGGTAAATGGAAGTTGCCCTGTGAACCTCACCATCCTTGATGTCCCATCTACTGCACTGGCAGTACTTTGGCTGCCTATAAATTCAGGACAGTGATTATTTGATTTCTTTTTTTAGAAGTGGAAATACATTTTATAAAGATCATCAAGGAACATAAGCAACAATTAATTGCCTTTTTAGATTTAGAAATCCCTAGTTCTCCACAGCTTTTATTTGCAATGTTCTGTTTGTTAATGCACCAAGTCCAAAAAAAATAACATAGCTCATTTCTTCTTTCTTTCTTTTTTTTTTTTTTCCCTTTTCTGCTTGAATGTTTGGAATGACTTAGCAGCTTGGCTTGGGGTAGGTGGCTGTGAATTGCACCTTGGGAGAGGATTGATATGTGTTCACCAAGGGACCTCTTGGTATTCTGGGCCTAATCCTGCTGTAATTAAAGACCTGACCAATTCTGGTGGGATAGTTATGATCAAATTATGATAGTTATGTCAGGCTGGGCTTGTGTGCTTTTTGTCTGTTAGCTTGTGTGTTTTCATGGTTCCTTGTTTCCATCAGAAATACAAAGAGGTGAGAAATATTTTGAAAGGGTTCATACTCCAGTTGATGAGATTTTATGTCCTTAGGTTGCTGCTCAGGTCATCTTGACCACATGGAAATATTAGATTCTGACCATTATTTTTAGTTAGGTGAGCAAAATCCCAATTCCTGCATGCAGATCTTGCCATATTTGAATTTTTAGTTGTTCACAATTCAGCTGAAATGTGCCATCACTTCTTACCTGGCCAAGTGTGTGATAATTAAATCTGGGTATAAAAGCAGAGACTGTTCTGCTGAAGTTAAAGAATTTGAAGGTCATATGTAACTTGTGAATGCATTTTGAGCATGGCTCAGCATCCATTGGGAGGAGCAGGTACATGAACAGATGAACAGCTTCATTTTTAGCACAGGTGATCTGCAACTGGCTGAAGGAGCTCCTGAGCCTGTTTAACTGTTCTTTGGGAAGATTTAAAATTTGCTGTTTCTGAAACACAATGGAAACATCAAAGCATTATAAAATCTGATGTAGGTTTTGCATCTGTTTCTATACATAAAATATTTTGTGTTAAAATAGCAAAGAACAAAACTAGCAAGGAAAATACATGTATTGTTATTAGCTATCCTGGTTGTGTGAGTAAAACACTGAACTGGGGATAAAATATGCAAGTTATTCACGTGTCTGAAGTCAACTGGCCCTTGGATATTTTGCAAGGTAACAACATCTGTCTTATTCCTTGCCTTTATGTGAAGTGTTTGCAGTCAGTAAACTGATTGATTCTTGTCATATTCACAGAGTCTTGGAATAAAGTGTTATAGTGGGGTAGTGGTTTTAAATGCAGTTAGGTGTTGTTAGGCTAACCAGGCAAGGCTGGAGAAGAGCTACTGTAATCTTCATTAAATGTGATTTGTGGTCACTCTGGAAACCTGTGTGAAGTTTCCCATGTCCAAATCTTTCAACTGTTTAGATCCTTTCATGACCAGAAGATTCTTCAAAAAACTTTTGGCCAGTGGAAGGAGTGGTGGACAGTTTGCAGAGAGAGGAAGCTCAACCTCAGAGCAGAGAACCACTACAGGTTTGTGAAATGACTTCCCTTTGGGGGGGGTGTGTGTGAGAAATTTTCCTTGGGTTCTGAAGGAATTATTAATACCAGTAAGCAAGTTACAGCCCTGGTACCTCCAGGCCAAGAGCAATGTCTTCATTGCTTATTGTCACATTTTTCTCACCCTGCCTTTTTTGTTGCTGTTGTCTTAGGATGAAGTCAAAATTCCCTTTTCAACATATCTTTAGAGTGCAACTGAACTTGAAAGAATCCTACTTGTAGGCACTGGTGGCTGTTTCACCAAATGGCACTGTTCTCCTTTTTCAGGCATTTCCTCTGTGGTTTGATACTCAAGGCCTGGAGAGCCTATGTGTGCCAGCAGCAAGGAGGGAGGAACAAATACTGTGTTGCAGAGTCTCATGGTAAGTGAAGTGATGGTGACTGTCTTTATCTGGGGGCATAGTGAGATGGGAGTTTTCAAGGGGAACATTCCCCCAGAATCTGTGTCCCCTGTGCTCCCCCAGGCCCTGGCAGGGCAGTGCCCCCGGGAGCAGATGGCTGGATCTGGCAGGGGGATTCCATGTGAGGCACTGTGGTGTAGCTACAGTTATTTAGGGATGCCACTGGATAAGCTTAAGGGCCTCTCCATCTGCTCTGGATTGCAGTGTTTGTTTCTGAGGGGGTGGTTTGGTGGGTTTTTTTCATCTTTTTTTTTTTTTTTTAACTTAATGTGTGTTCAAATAGATATTTTTTGATAGAACATATTATTGGAATTCTCTATCAACTGTGGCTACAGACATTAGATAATAATTCCCTGTGGTATTAACTGCACTCATTTTACCTGAATTCACTGTTCCTTCCAGCCTGTCTTACAACTAAGAGAAGCCCAAGCTTTTGAAGTGCTTCTGGTCTTATTGTGTAGATTCTTTGCTCTGCAATGGATTTGTCTTGGAGCTGTCTGTACTGATTGCAATGGTTTTGTTCTGAGCTGATTTGAAAATAAGTTAACTGCTCTCCTTGCACATGACTGTAGCCTCAGACTATCCCAGAGCCTGGCACCTTTGGACACAATCTGGCAGGCCATTTAGACTTCCTTTCTAACTGAGTGAGGCCAGAGTATTTACAGGGTGTGTTACTTAGTCATAGAAAACAGTGCCCTGGTTTAAGGTAGGTTAATGTTTGATTCACAAGGAAATCTTAAAAAAAAGTTTGGGGTTTTTTATGGGTAAGTGTGAAGGGGCATAGAATCGATGATATTTTCTTCTGACAACTTTGCTTCAATGGTGTCAGTTCTGACCAGCCAGCCTGCTGTGAGGAGAAAATGCAGCACACTGCATAAAGTGGTAAACTGGAATTTGTGACACCACTTCTGTTTTTAGCTGCATGACCAGCCTGCTGAATAAACTTGGCTTGTTTCTGGTTGATTTCTCTGCTTGTACAGGAGAATAACTCCTGAAAAGCTACTGATGAACCTGATGAACTTTATTTTTTTGAAAACCAACCAAAGAAAATCCCGTAATTCTTACCCACTAAGGTCATTAGTGAGTATTGTCATGCATTATATACCCTGTAAGCTCTGAAGACAAAGCAATGCCATTGTCTGATCGTTCACGCTGCTCTGAACTGGTGGCATGGATGGTGCTGTCAGCGATTCTGGGGCTGGGCAGTGTGACACCCTCACCCAGGATGAGCTTCCCTGTCATTTCACGGCTTCCCACGAGGTGTCCCTGCAGGTTGGGGGGACAGGAGTCGGGGACAGTGGTTCAAACGTGCCAGATTCCTGTGTGAACTTAAGGTGCTGTCATTTTTATTTTTTTTTTTTTTTATTGTGCACAGCAAAGAAGCAAAAGCTGCTCAGGACCTGGCAGTGCTGGCTGGTTTATGTTGATGTTCAAAGGACAAAACGTGGGATGCAGTCTGTGGCAGTGGCATTCAGGGAAAGAAGCTGTCTGCGGTAAGGATGGGGTGGAAACGGGCAGAGAGGCACTGACCATGAGGCCGTGGCTTTTACCTGGGTTCTGTTACCTTTTCCTGCAGTGACTTTGTTCCATCTTCGAATTTATTTTTTTTTCATTATTTTATTTTTCTTTCTGGTGTGTGTGAGTTCTGGCACACTCACAGACCAAATTTAAGAGACCTTAAGCAGCCTTCCAATACCCAACAGGAGCCTACAGGAAGGCTGGAGAGGGACTTTTTGCAAAGGCATGCAGTGAGAGAACAATAGGGAATGGCTTTAAGCTGAACAAGGTAGATCTAGACTGGATATTAGGGAAAAATTCTTTAACATGAGAGCAGTGAGATCCTGGCACAGGTTGCCCAGAGAAGCTGTGTCTGCCCTATCCTGGAAGTGTTCCAGGCCAGGTTGGACAGGGCTTGGAGCAACCTGGTCTAGTGGAAAGTGTCCCTGCCCATGGTAGGGGGTTGGAATGAAATGATCTTTAAGATCCCTTCCAATCCACGCTGTTCTGTGAGTCTATGAAAAGGTTGTTTTTCATACCTTTTTCCAGGGAGAAGAAGGTGATTTCTTGCACAGAATTATGACACCTGTGTTTGAACATGTCTGTAACATTGTTTTGGCAGCGTTTCGTGGGCAGTGTGGAGAAGACAACACTACCAGAAATGCACTGGACATCAAATGAATATTTTGGCTCTGCAGCACTGGGCCCAGAGCCTGCAGTTTCGAGTAAGTCCCAGGAGCTTCAGCTACTGCTGAATGTTTTTAATGTTTAAGTTGCACACGTGTGAAAATGTTAAAGATGAATAAAAATTGGGCCTTGTATTAATTTACTTTGCAAATTGTGGTACTTGTGGTGGAGTAGCATATCAGGACGTGAGCAAATGGAATGAAGCTGCATCTGGGCAAGTTCAGGTTGCAAGTTCATTGCTCATGGTTTTCACCTTCAGAACTTGCATGGAATTTCCTATTACCTGTGTGTTCTTCCTCTTCTCTTCTTTGTTCTAGTTCCCTAATCTTGTCTGTTTTTTCTCCTTACTGCCCTCCCTCCATTCTTCTGTCAGGCTTGGTTGCAGTGGCGAGAGCTGTATTTGTACAGCCAGAATGAGAAGCAGAAGGAGACCAGGGCAGTCACTCACCATCAGCACTGGGAATTGAGGAGATGCCTGGGAGCGTGGCTGGGATACTTAAACCTCCACAGAGTAAAGAAACGTCAGAACGGTGAGTGAGGACAGAGCAGGGCTCAGCCCTTTGCTTAGAGCACAGTGATGGGTTTTTCTGTTCTAGGAGACACTGTGTCTCTGCCCAGCAGCTGATGAGATGCAGCTTGGGCTGCACACTGTGACAAGCCTGACTGGCTGAGGTCACACACTGAACTGCAGGGAAGATCACCTGCTTTCCATGTGATTTAAGAGAAAATGCTTTACTGTTCCCTTGATGAAAACTTGCACATTGTCTATTATATTCTAACTGGGATATCTGTGAGAAGGATGTGTTCAGGACTTTGAGCAGTCTGTGGATGTTCCTGATAATCAGACAAATCACAACTCATGCTGGATGGTAAAGGTTATTACACCAGTTCTTTTGCTTCTTCCCTTGAAGTCACTGGAATGAGTTCAGATATTTGTGTGAATTGCCTTTTGATTGGTGGTAGTGGAAAAGAATCCAGCTTGGATTCTTGGAACTAGGAACTAGTGCTAAGACTATGCTGAAATGTGAGCAAGCTTGTGTGTGTTGAACAAGTGACACAGTGTCTTAACTTGCCCTTCTTAAGTCAGTGCAGTAGGTCACTGCCTTAAAACTGCCTTTGTGATCAATAGGAGGAATATAATCCATAGCTGAGTGTTAATGGGAATTCTTGCCACCATTTTTCAGTGTTAGAGCTCCTGTCACTTCAGAACCAGTGGCTTAGATGCCGTGATCTCACCTGACACAAAAGAGCAGGAGTATTTTGTGTTTGTTTTCCAGAGCTGGCCCAGGAGCTCCACCGGAGCCGGACACTCCGGCGCTGTTTCTCTGACTGGCGGCTGTTGTTGGAGTGCAAGAGAAGAATTCGTGCTCACCAAAGGGACTTGGAAAGACAAGCAGCAAGGATCACCTTATGGAGAGTCTTTGCACACTGGAAGCATTGTATCCCATCTGTATTTACTCTCTAGCACAGACAGGTTAAAAGCATTCCCGCGGGGGAAAGATCCAGTTAATAAGCAGGAATGTTGTGCAGCAGTGTGGGTGATAACAAGCATGTTACCATTAGAAAGATGTGTAATGCCATACAAACAATTAATTAACCTGGTGCAATTACTGGATGTTAGCATGTTGACACCTAAGAGCCTGCAGAAGATAATTTATGGTTGTGGAGGAATTCCTTAACAGTGAATCAGAAATCTGTTGTGATAAGCCATCAAAATCTAAAAACCCCCTGACTTTAGTCAAAACTTCTGCTGATAACAGTGCTGGAAATTCAAATATTGCAGGTCATTTAGATGGAGATGTAGTGCCCCTCTGTGGGAGGAGGTTGTGTGTGTATTGGGACGGATGTCTCTGTGTAAAAGATACTTTAACTCAGTGACAGATGTTGTGCT
Organism: Corapipo altera; assembly: GCF_003945725.1. Classification (NCBI taxonomy): domain Eukaryota; kingdom Metazoa; phylum Chordata; class Aves; order Passeriformes; family Pipridae; genus Corapipo; species Corapipo altera. The sequence continues at coordinate 2,653,117 of NW_020884941.1, forward strand.
GCGTGTGGAGGAGTCTCGGCAGTGTGAGCTGGCTGAAGAGCACTACAGACATCACCTGTTGGTAAGAGCACTGTCACGTGGCAGGTGGAAGGAGCTGTGGGGAGTGTCCCTGTAATGCTGACAGTGGTGTGGGTGCTCAGTGGGAGATGCCATAGAGAGTCTGGATTGGACATCAGGTTTCTAAATTTTAACTGTTCTGGAATCTGGCAGTTGAATACGAATGGGGAAACTGTGCTGCTCTCTGGTACAATTATTATTCCAGTTGGGAAGCTGGAGAAGTGACAGTTTGTGAGAGGAAATGGATGCCTTGCTTTGATGACAAGTTCAGGAACCCTGGCTATTGCAAGGAATAGCATCAAACATGCATTGTCTGTAAGGAGCAGCCAGCTCTAAACTTCCCTGATTTTGGATTACATAAAAGTTGTGTATGTTTCTTATTGTTACAGAAACTTGGCTTTAAGGGTCTTTGGCAGAATGTTGTGAACACTCGTCTTCAGAGAATGAGAAAAAATCTGTCACACCGTCAGCACCAAGTTACAGTGAGTTTGACTCTTGTTCTTGTGTTAATGTTTCTTGAGCTGGCCTGTTGGCTTCCACTTTCACCTGCAAAGTACTTTTTTATTACAGCAGTGGCTTTGTTCCTAAATACTGATAAGCACAGAAAATCTCCTGTGTGAGTCAACTGCCACTCTTAGATACATTAATTTAGTTTTCTGTTTCCTTACGTTTATGGTGATTTTTTTTCTTTTACCAGAAAAATTCATAGCAGGTTATCGAACAGGTTTGGTATGTGAAGCAGTGCAGAGGGCAACCAGTGCAGTATGCAATTTCAGTAGAACTTTAATAATTTAGTTCTCTGCATTCTTCTCACTTGATCCCTATGGGGTTTTTTTGCATCTGTCTTGTTTTATTTCAGGTGCTGCAGAAGTTCTGGAACCGTTGGAAGTCCCGTCTGGAAGAGAAGGAGGAAGAACAGCAGCAGGCCTTGACATTAGTGGCTCATGTCCGTTATAGGTACTCAGAGAAACATTAATATAAACTTGTACAAATGTGGAATTTGTGGGCCTTTGCTTCTCTTTTAAAGTCTGGTAATACTTTGTGAGCATGACCATCTCGATGCCAATTGCTCTGATATTTTCTATGAGTAATGAACAATTTACATCTCCTGCTTCTCTGTGGAATGTGAGAAGGAGATTTGTTAAGATGAGCTCTGAGGCTTGTTTGGATTTAAGAACTGGACTGTATCAGAGTAATGATCTATCTGCTGCCTGATTTCTAAAGAAGGCTTGCATGATTTGAAAAAGCAAGTAACTGTGTAAGCTGTAGATGGATTAGCTGTTTGACTTCCATGAAATCAGTGTGTTTTCTGAAGGAATTCTCTCCTGTGCTGACATTCTCCCTTTTTGCCTGCAGGAGGGTGTTGATGAGATGGGTGTTTGACACGTGGCTGCTGAAGGCCAGCAAGCTGCAGGAGGATCGAATGGGGGAGGAGAGGGTAAATGTGACTTTCTTACCTGGCCTTGCTTAGGAAATGGAGGGGGTGATTCCTTAGTCACTGTCTGTGAACATGACTTAGCATGAGATGGACTTGGATGTTGTAAATTCCCTGTTCCCTGGTGGGAGATCAAGTCAGGGGAAACTCTCACACTGTCATTTTCATAGTTACTTCATTGAAACGATAATAGTAATTAAAGGATCAACCCCAGCCTATTTAAGAAGTCCAGGGTTGTGCTGACAAATTAGTTGCTTCTAGATAGGTGTCCATAAAGTTCCTTAAGGAGTCCTTTATTTCCTAAGATGTGTGTATATATGTAATCCTGGAATCTTTTCATGTAGCAGCCAGTGCCTCCTTTTATGTGGTCTGTTACACAGCTCCAAGTTTTTGGTAGTGTGGGTGTTCTTGTGCAGATATGGCTGGCTCTTGGTGGTGGGAGATTATCAGCTCTTATGAATTCAACACGACTGGTTTCTGGGGCTTATCGGTTCTTGGGAGCCCTTCACATGCTACTTACCAGTTTGTAGTTTTTCCATCTTTACTCTGCTGTTTCTGGTGACAGTTCATCCTTCCACATGCACACAGGGACCTGTAGAACATGTTAAATAACCTCACAGCAAAGGGCCTTTGGTGGTGTGTCCACTGCTGTTCAACCTGAGGAGAGGAAAACAGCATTGGACAGTTCTGTGCATGTCATCTTTAAGGATTGTCTTCTCTTTGTAAGTGTCCTGTGTCATGTATTCGTTGCCACCTTCCTTCCACCTTAGGCTGTGCTTCATTTTGAAAGGCAACTGTTGCGCTGCTTCTGGTGCTCCTGGCGCAGAAGAACAGCGGCTCGTTTGGAGGAGCAGGAGGCCTTGGTTCGAGCCAGAGATCACTACAGGAACTTCCTGAAGCTGAAGGCCTTCTGTCTCTGGAAGCAAAGTACTCAGGAGAGAAAAACAGAGTAAGAAGATTTTTTTAAGAAGGGAAAGTGATTTGAATTGGCCCTGTGGTGGCCTACTAAGGACAAACAGCATTTAATTCATGATGATGCTGACTCCTTATTTGTGCTTGGCAGTCTACTAGTTTGTGTTTCAGTAAATGACTTACTGAAAATAACAAAGGTGGACTGAAGTCTGTGCTAGAAGGATTCAGTAACATGGATTGCATTGTAGGAGAAATAATTATTTTTCTTACAGGAGGCTCAGGGAGGTGCAAGCCTTAAGATTTCACTGTTCAAAGTGTCTGCAGAAGACTTGGAACAAGTGGAGTGAGGTGAGAAAGTTAAGAGAGGGGGAAGAGCTTAAACTCTTTATTATGTTCAGATTGCTTGTACCCATATGGCTAGAAATTAAATTGCTTATTTTAAACACTAGTCATTCCTAAGCTTTCCTCACTTTCCAGGTGGGTAAAACTAGTTCAGTGAGGGTGGAACAGCAGAGGGAAGGGAGGGAGCTCTTTGTCTACTTGTTCATGTGTTTAGATATGGTGAGAATGGGATTATAGTTTAGATGCACCTGAGAATGTAACCAGAGTCAGGTGATGAAATTGTCCCTGCCCAGTACTGTGTGTGTCCTTCTCAAAACTTTAAGTTAGAAGTTTGCAGCCAGGCCTGTAGTTTTGTGCAGGTCGTAGCAGACCCTGTCACAGGGTACTTTTATGCTGGGCCTTTTCCTTACCATGATGAGTTGTACCAGGTGTGCCAAACAGCATGTTGTGAGAATCTATGAGAAATGTTACAGTTGGCACTTGTATGTTGGTGCAGACCTGTTAACTTGAGTGAATTGAATCAGTCTTCAAGAGGATTCCTACAAAGGGCAGGAAGAAAAACCACTTCAACTAGACCTTTTGGAGCAATAGCAAAGTGCAGCATCAATTTGAGTGAAAACCTGTTAGAGCAAAATAAAGAATTGTTGTTTCCCCTGAGACTGGGAATGGTGCTTTTCTCTCTTCTCTCTGTCACTGCCTGTTGTCCCTTCTTCATGTCAATGTATTTTTTGAGTTCTTTCCCCTCCCTGCTTGCAGTATGTGGGACATCAGCGTGAGAAATGGAGGAAGTTGGTGCGAGCAGATCTGCACTATCGACAGACGTTGCTGGGCAAGACCTTGGCAGCCTGGAAGGTAGGAGGGGATGTCCTGTTCCGTGAGGCACTTGTCTGGGTGGGCTTAAGTGTTCCAGTGAGAGCTGAAGAGCTGCCACACTGCTTCACTCCAGGCACCAAGTGTGCAAGGTAGAATGCAGGCTGCTGTAGTTAGGGCTGTTTTAGCTCTGGCACTGCTTTGTGGAGCATAACCAGTGTAATCTCGTGGCTTTGGTGAGGGGTATATTGTAGGTAGCAGTAACTATAGGGTGCGTTGACTGCTTGTCACAGAAAAGCAGCATTTGATTTCAGTGGCTCTAAGCATTTTTTTTTCCACTGTTACTCTCCTGAGCTGCTACTTAGACATTCTAGATGTTTCCTCAGAGGTGTTAACAGCTGAGGGAAATTTACCTCTCAATGCTTTTTGGTTTTTTTTTGCAGAGTTACCAACAAAACGTACGGAGTGTTCTGTACCGAGTAGCTGAAAAGGAGGAGGAGCACACCCGACTGCTGCTGGGGTGAGCCTTTCCTTGGGCAGTGTGAGAGAAGGGACTGCACTGCAGGCAAATTCATTACTTTCTTTCACTGCCACTTTTGTAACTTTTTGAGTGTTCAGTGCTGGGAGTTGACTCTGCCCTGCGTTAGTATTTCCATGCAGGTCATCCAGTTAAAAGAAATCAACCTCCTCCTGTTTGCTTGGACATTTTTTTAAATCTCTGTTTAGTCCTGTGGGAGTCAGCAGGCAACAAACTATATTTTCCCCTGCAGTGCATGAGTTCTGTTGTGTGTAGAAGATGTAGAAGCTGTCTTCCATTACAGCGAGGAGAGTGATTAAAGATATTACCACACTGCATAGGCTGTAGTTACTTTAGTTTTAATTACCTTACTTGTCTTAATGCTGTACAGCTTGAGTCACTTGCAGAGCCTGACTGGCTGAGCTCTGGATTTCAGTGTTCTGTTTTGCACTGCCTTCTCTTCAGCAGAGATCTGAACAGGCAGAAGGTGATTTGCATGATTGAGTTTATGGAGGCAGCTGGTTTTGGTTCCCTTGTGAGTAGGAAGGTGCCAAATAAACAAGTGAGAATCGTTCTTAATGGGTTTTGTTTGTTTTTACATTTTTTGTGTATTTTTGCCTTCAGGCAGCTTCTGTGTACATGGAGAGAAAATGCCCTTGTTCTTATACATGAAGCCAAGGCAACTGCTCGGGCAGATGAGCACTACAGGAGGGCAGTCCTGTCGAAGGTAGGGTGTGCACAGCAGCTGCCAAGGGGTCAGTACAGGTGCTGGTTCAGGGCAGGGGTCAGGTAATGCAAGTAGAACAACCAAAAACTTAATCTGAGAGTCACTACTAAGAAAGGCCTGAAAACTGAGAGACTTGTCTTGTTTTTACAGGTGTCTCTGAAACTTGTCTGAGTGAGCCCATGGTTTTTCCTCTTCCTTTCTTTCTCCTCATTTCTTAGCAGGAAGGGAAAACCAGTATTATGATGTAGCATAGTAATATTGGTGAGATGGAACAGGAGGGTGGGTGGATGGAAAAGAAGAAAGCCTTGAAAAATGCCAGGGGGACCCTCTGAAATACTGCTATGTTTAATTTGTGGGAAATTTTCACTGTCTTACTGAGCCTTATGTGAAAAATGAGATGGGAATGGTTCTGTTGGCAACAATGGGGAGTATTTTGCTTCCCCTTCCATTGCAGTGCCAGGCTGTGTCCCATGCCCTGTTTGCATGGTGTGTTTAGGTGTTGCTGCAGTGGAGACACACGGCCTGGCTGCGAGCGTGTCACCGCCAGGAGAAGGTGACAGCTGTGATGGAGGCCAGAAAACATCTGGATACAGGTGAGCTGGTGGAGATATTGATCTCTCAAAAGACCTTGTTATCTGTGTATGGGTCAGTCTGTTGTGTCATCTGTGCAGATGAAGTGACTGGATGGTCTGTTAGCTTACAAAGGTCATCCCCAGAGAATGGAGAATGACTTGGGACTCCAGTGATCTGCTGAAGGCAGCTTGTGTGGCTTTTGCCTCTCTGTTGGTTCCTTGTCTATATAAGGGATGGTAACACTTCCTTCCTCAAAGCAATTTTCCATTACTAATTTTGAGAAGCTCAGACATCTGTTTTGAGGGCAGTGCAATATTACTGCTTCAAGGCCCTCAAACTCTGCAAGCATTTTCATGGTACCAACCACATTCTTGACATGAGGACTCTGAAGCACAGAGGACTCTGAAGCACAGAGGGCAAATGATTTCCCAAAGCTGACAAAGAATGTAAGTGGCAGCAGGGAGGACTTACAAGTCACTGCTCACTATCTGTTACCTGAAGTGTTTTGCAATTATTCCTTACAGTGAATACTGTCAGTGCTGAGTATTGTCCATGTTGAGTATTGCTGAAACAGTCTGGAAGAGCAGCTGATCACTTGATACTCTGAAATTAATAGTCTCCTTTTGGTACATGAGTTAATTTCTCTTCTCCTAACAGTGCGTTTACAGACCCTGTTTCTTCATTGGAAGGAATTAATGAGGGAATGTCTCATGCTGAGGGCTCAGCACCACAGGGCAGTACAGCACCACCAGCAGCACCTGCTCCACAAGTACCTGGGGAAATGGAAAAATTATCATCAGCAGTGCCTTGAGAAAACGGTGAGAAGGATCAGCAACCTCCCCAGCCTGTGGGAAGTGATGTGTGGAGGAGCAGCCCTGTGCCCTGGAGAAGGGAATGACCGTCTTGGCTGAGGAGGAGCATGACAGCCTTATGTGCTGAGGAGGAAGGAACATGCCTGTGTCTTGCCTGAAGAAACCGATAGAAATAACAGATTTAACAAGAGATGACAAGCTGAGCTTGCCATGGGTGGGACATTTACTGTGAATGCAATCCTGGCTGGACTCAGACACCTGCAAATGGGGTTACACTGTAGGGCATGTGGGTGTTGAGGGTGACCTCAGCAGAACAAAGGGAGGCTGATAAAGCCTGTTTGGTAGCTGTTCTGCTCTAGTAGCATTTGGCTCAGATAAATGAGGTTTGCCTGCAAGTGACTCACTGTTTTGGTTGCCTTACAGCTGCTGCAGAGACGGGGAGATCAGCTAATGACTCACAGACTTTGCTCTGCTTCCTTCTCTTGCTGGAAGGCACGGGTAAGGAATTTTCCCCTGGGGAGATCCCTAGCTCCTTTCTAATCCTTATCCATTCTTCTCCATCACGTTCTTTTTACATAAGGACCAAAAAAAATTTATTTAAGCATTTTCAGGATTTTTTGGTTCTACTAGCACAGACACACCTCGCCATTGACTGGGTGAACTGAGTAGGTTTTTCTGATCTGACCCTACCAGCATTTCCTCTTTAGTTGATGCTTTGGCTGGTGTGGGGTGTGTGAACTCCTAACCTGGTTGCTGTGCATCTTTTTTCCCCTGACAGCTGTTGCAGCAACAATGGGAAAAGCAGCAGACAGTGCAGGCACTGTGGCACTGGTCCCTGTCGGTGCAGAGGAAGGTGAGGAGTTTGTGGGGCAGGGGCAGTGAGGTTACAGATGTGCAGCTCAGGGGCAGGTCTGACTGCAGTCACACAGTGCACACTGAGTATCTGCTTCCTGTCATCTTTGGGGTGCTGTACATTATTTTGGGATGCTGGAAAACTGTCCTTAAATTGTCTTAGCCAATTAAAAAAATGTACATGTGTTTTACCCCATCCAGCCTCAGCTGACTTAAATCCCTGTCCCTTTGTCCTAGTGGCAGTGTCCTGCTGCTGTAGCTCTGTCTGTCCCTATCCTGTGGAAGGGAGAGTGTTCCTGTCTGCAGGGGGAGTCCCTGGCCTGGAATCCGTCTGTGTAACACTCCCAGCTCTCTCTTGTTCCTGTTGTAGGTATTTGATGCTTGGCTCACATTTGCCAAGGAGCAACAGGAGAAGAAGGATGGCAATGAAAAAGGCACGGGAGTTCACCACACGAGTTTTCTGAGAGAAGGTGGAATCTGGGCCTTGAGAAACCCCGGTGGCATGAAACAGTTGGAGGATCAGCTCCATGCTCAGCACCAGCTGAAGGTGAAAGAGAGGAGTGTTTGCTCAGATACATCCAGAACTGGGCTGCTCTGGTCTCTGCTCTGTGTGGGGATGTGTTTGTGTGTGTGTGCATGTCTGTATCTTGGAGCCCCACATCCCAGCTGTTGTTTGGATCCTATATACACTTTTGCCCGTGGTGCAAAGCATTTCACTCAGCTGAGACTGGAGCACTTGACACTCATGTTGCTGATTGGGAACCTTTCTTAATGGAACGATTTCAAAACTGGCCAACTCCTGCCATAGACAATATTCCTGGATGAAACCTCTGCATGTGACTAGGGTCTGGTCTCTAAATTCTGTGCCAGAATGAAGCATTAGAGGCTGCATCTCATCCTGTCTTAGCTTTAGCTCTGCTTGTACCTTCAGATGTGGGCTTATGTCACTTCTGCGTTTGAGTATGAGCCCAGCCCCGTCTGTGAAAAGGAAGATAGGGATGCCTGTATTGATTGCTCTCTTCCTGCTTCTAGGCAGCCTTCCCAGCTCTATTCCAGATTTCCAAGACACCAGTTGTTCCATTTGCTGTAATGTGCAGCTTGCCTTGCTGCAGAAGTACCCAGTTCTTCTTGCCCAAATGTTACCACAGGAACCTCTTAATTTAGCTGCTATGGCTGTGAGGTCATCAGAAATCTCAGTTCCTTCTGCAGTGTCCTTCTCTCTGGGGGATGTGGTGTTGCTCCTGCTCTGAGCCACCAGATCTCTGCTGTTCTTTGTGTTGGCAGGCAGCCCACAACCCTCCCCACTCTGTGTACTGCTGTTCCATGCTGTGGAAACAGAAGGCTCTCTCCAAGAAATTAAATAAACCTTTTTCTTTTCTGCCACCTCTGAAGAAGCAGGTGACATTTGGGAGGCCTGATGTTGGTCCTGAGACAAGAGGACATTCAGGAGAGGAAGAGCCATGGCCTTCAAAATGCAGACATCTACCACTGCACCCTGCTGATGGGGGCTCAGTTCTCAGTGATCTGTGAGTGTAAACTTCTAGTTCCTCCCCCATTTCTCTGGCATATGTGTAGCTTTGCACATATGTGGTCCATCTAAGTGTGTCTCATTTTTGTGTTTACAAGTTTTCAGACTGATGACTTAGTTTCATACACTCTCCTTAACTCTTTCTCTGACCCTGCATCATATGACTGGTGGTGCAATTACACAGGAGCTGCTGTGAAATGCAAACATCAGCCCACACATAATGAAGGAATTTGTGACTTTATATTTGCATATCAGCAACAGGTAGAATCAGCTCAGCTATAGACCTTCACTGTGTGTTTCTTAAGATACAACTGAATTCATGGAGTGTTGGTCATTTGTCACAGGAACAGTTACACAGAGGACCATTTGAAAGATATCTGTTGTGGGCCTTTGGCCATCAGGATTGCTTATCTTGCCCAAGTCACCTAGAGCTGTCACTGAAGCTCTTATCTTTTTTCACTGAAGTCATGTATAAGCTCTGATGAAATCATAAATCATAAACATCAAGATCCTGGCTATACAGAAGCTGAACTCTCACCTTGCCTCTTTCTTTTCCCTGGGGAAGCTTTTCCTTAAAAAAATTCCTACTGATCACAGGGCAATTGCAAGGAATAATCTTCCATGAAACTTCTCAGTCCAGGACAGGAGCCCTACAGAGAAATAATATGGTAACTTCACATTGCTTTAAGCTTGTATGTGCTGCCAAAAGAAGTGTTTCTGCCCTGTTTAGTTGTGTCCCTTCCACCACTCCCTGTGTTGGCACAACCATTCACATGGTGAACAAGATTGTCCATTAATACAGGTGGAAATTTAGTCTGTAGGAATTACTATTGTGTGCAAGGGGAATGTTGCAGAGCAGGGATGAATGATGAAACAGGACTGTTTCTTTAGCTGCAATACCAGCTTATGCCAATTAAAAATAATCCTGAATCTGGGGCATTATTCTGTTTTTCTTTTCAGAAATGGTATTCAACGAGCCAGGTTACCACCACGGAGGCCTGACTTCCTTCTGGAGCCTCTAGAAAGCAAGGAACTGCTGGGACCTCCTTTTGCTAGGTAGAGAATCTATTTTTAAAAGTAAAGAAAAGAGGGTGACTTACAGTGGGCATAGTGAGGCAGCTGACTGAGGAACTGTATGCAAGGGAATGACAAGATTCTCCCTTTTTTTCCACTGACTGCAAAGGACAAGACCAACAGGTTGCACTGTATAGTGACCTCATCCTTCTTCTTTTACAGGTCAGAGGTACCTTTTCAGCAAAAATCTGTGAATAAATGTTCTGCACAGACTGGGAACTTACTGCAGACACCTCACCTGGAGGAAAGCACCTGTAAATGTCTGTCTCAGACTGGCAGTGCTGCTCATTCCCGTCCCGTTCCCTCTCTCCCACGTGCTGCTCTCCCCTCTCCCCCACTGTGGACAGCAGATGTGCCCCGTGCTGGGCAGGGCCCAGAGCTCTGGTCTCCTGCCTCTTTCATGCCCCAAATGAAAGCTGGATCAGAGAAGGTGAGTGCACTGCTGAAGGAACAATCAGTGTGTGCACTGGGCTGCTGTCAGGAGCTTGTTGCTGTGTTTTCCTGTGGCTCTTCTGAGCTGCCCAGCTGGAGGTTGAGCTGTTCTTGTTCGATCTGTCATGTTTAAAGCTGATCATATGCACTGCCTCTGAATGCCCAAGAACTGTGTACCCCCAGTCTGAAGCAGTCCACGTGTGTTGCACTGTAATTCAGGCCTTTTTTCCCGGTGGTCTTCCTACCCAGATCTTTTCTTGGCAACTGACTTGAGGTCCTGCCCCTTCAGAGCTCAGAGCAGTTACAGTTTGCCATCCAGATTTACAGGGATTTAAGAATAACTCAGTTTAGGAGCAGAGGCTGTGTCTGAGAGGCTCAAAAAATTGGAATTCACTTTACCTCCAAGTCAGTGCTTGCATTTTAAACTCCCTTGTTCCACACAGAATGGGAGGGTTAATACTGATGTGATGTCTCTACACTAGAAATTAAAGAGCCCATTTTTTAAGCTCTGCTTCTTCTGTGGCACTGTATGAGAGGGGCTGAGTGACTACAAGGGTTGTCTGAGTGGGAGTAGGTCAGGGGCATCCTACTTGTAGGGCTTAGTCAAGAAAACCCTTTGAGGAAAAACCCAGTATCCTTCTGACCTTGTAGAGAGGAGATCAGCCTGGGAGTGGTCACAGAGGAGCCCATTCCCAAGAGTCCCAACAGAACTCAGTGGGGAAGTTGCGACCAAATTTGCAGCCACATCTGCTGTCACCTGAAGACTTGGTGGGACAGTGGAGTCACCAAACTGCAGGTAGGTCCTCAGATCCCAACTGTAGCAACTGTACATCCTCCTCTCTAATCTATATGAGACTCCAAGTGAACTCCCCAAAATGGACAGGAGACAAGGCAGTCTTGTATGCCAGCATCAGGAGGGAGAGGGGATCAGTGTTCCTTTTTGGGATGGTAATACAGTGGTGTGGATTCTGCTGAATCTGGGGGCTAAAGCCCTGTTCTAGGGATTGAAGGGGGGTAACTGCTTAGGGTTGGCTTCTTTTAGCAAGAATGTGCTAAAGAGGGAAGAGTTCACCCAGTAAGGCTCTCTGAGAGCTCCCTGTACTGACAGTGTGGGTGTAAAGGGGGCAGATTGTGTCCAAGCACCTCTCACTGGAGTGTTTTTAAAGACATGAGGGCATGAAATTTCTGTTCTGCAGGACTAGACTTTAACTACCTAATTACTTCTAGACTAGATATAAACCACTAAATCCTGAATAGGCCAAAACAGTGTTTGTAGTACCAAACCATTCACTAGAGCATTTCTTATCTGGTGTGTATTCAAAGTGAGCCTTCAGAGCTTGTACTGCTCTCTCACTGTACCTGACCTTTTGGGTGAACAGGTAACACAGGGTAACAAACCATGTGAGAAGGACTCAGGAGGGTTCAATTTTTCCTGTCTATTCAAAATGTTTCCTGTTTCTTTGATAAGAAACAGTGGATGTCTGTTCTACTGCCATTGCTTGTGCCTTGTGTCTTCCATTCAGCTGAAGGGGAAGAGAGGGAGCACAGTTCCAGAGAAGAAATGGTGTTGCAGAGGAAGGTGGAGGTTGAACTCCGACACATCCAGCAGCAGATGCAGTACTACTACAGCAGGAAGCTGGAGCTCAAGTATGTTCAAAGGCCCTTTAGCCAGCCTTTCTTTGTGTTGTCAACTCAATGCTGCACTATTTGTATGCATCTACCCTGAAAATAGTCAGTTTGTTCACAGTAGAACTGCAAATGGAACAGAGAAAAGTTCTAGAGATTTTTATTTTCTCCTTTTGAGTTCAGTCCAGGTGAAAGGGACGATGTGCATAACTTCTTCTGTAGTCAGCAAGTGGTTTAATTATACCTTTGGCAGCTCTTGGAGAAGCAAGTCAGAGGTATCATGGTGTAATCTGAAGGCAGGATAAATTAATTGGGCAGAGCAGCTGAAATTTAGCTTTTAGATCTTTTATCAAGAGGAATGAAGGCTGAGCTTTTCCAACTGTCAATTAAAAAAAAAAAAAAATGGCTGGTATTTGATAACTGCTCCACTAGAACAAGAACACATTTACAAAATTGCTCAAAAGAAAATGAGGCTTGGAGGGGATTTAACTGTCAGGAAAGGAGGAAGGCAGTGATTAGGAGATGGAGACAAGAGTTTTCAGATTCCTCTACTTTCCAGCATCCTTTTTTCTTTTGACTTTTTTAAAAGATTTTAACTATTCACAGGCTTGAGACAAAAAATTGGGTGTTATTACAAGTATCAATTGCAAGTCTAAGTTGGCTTAGACTGCTGAGCTCTTAATTGGAGTAAGAATCCTTCTAATCCATTTTATCAGGTCCTGTCAGCAGCAGGCACAGATTCTGCAGCAGTGGCTGGAACTGAGCTCAGGACCAGGAGCCCGAGCTGGTGTGCAAGGAGTTCAGGAAGAGCTGGGCCAGGTGTGTACAAATCAAACTGAAGCTACAGAAGTGATTATCACTCTGCTCTGCACTCAGCCTAAAGGCTGATGGCAGCTGTGAAGAACTGTGTACTGAGCTGTTGGTAAAATGCCAAGGGAAGGGGAACTTGTGGGCAGAAGTGGGCTGATGAGAACAGGCTCTGGAAATGCTTCTTCCCATTTGTTTAGAAATGCAACTCCAGCTCCAACAGACCTCTCTGAGGCTATTTCCAAGCTACAGATCAGGCTTTAGAAGATTCCATCTCGAAATTTTGTCTGCAGTCTCTCAAAGACAGTTTCCCTGTGTGCAGCCTGCACCTGCACTGCTCTGAGTCCCCAGGTTCATACACCAGGTGTGGCACTGCTCTGGTACCTCTGAATCCACAGCCAGTACCGAGCTGTTCCCCAGGGACACATCCTGTCCCTTAACTGCTTCTAAGTGGGATAACACAAAAGAAGAAAAATCCTAGAGCAGTCAGAGGGACTGAATGCTGCCTTGCTGTACAAACAGCTCATGCTCTTGCCTTCCCTTGCAGCTGCAGGGGAGGATCCACACCCTGAGTGCAGCCCAGCTGACGGACAGACAGCACGTGCAGAGCCTGCTTGCCCGCCTGCGGGAGATCCAGCTTGCCCTGGATCTATAATGCCTCTGATCCAACTTTCCAGCTCAGGGGTAGGACTTTTTGCCCCTTTGATAGCAGGGGAGGATGGAAGAGATGTGTACATTCACTTAGTTCTATGTACGGCATTTATATTTGATAAATTAAGTGAAAATATTTTTGCTTGTTTTGTTGTTAAAAAAGCTGATTAAAAACCACACTGGAGCTACACCTACCTCATGCTGCACTTGCAATACCTAGTTTAGGTTACCCTGCCAGAAAGATAAGCAACACAGATAAGACTCTTTATTTCAAAATGTTTGCAATTAAATGAGTTCATGTCAGTAAGTCATACACTTTGACATACAAAAATACCGTGCTACTGATACAGTTGAATTAAATGGATTCTCCAGGCAGGAGAAATTCACAGCATTATCAGTACCCTCGAGCAACTTTGCTTTCAGTTCTGGGTGTGTTGCTGGCCCTGCATCACAAGCAATGCTGAGTTATTAGCTCACTCTGCACAGTATTAAAACCATCCTAAAAACAGCCAATTGCTGGATCCTCTCCTCCTTCTGAGCTTTCTAATAAAGCAAACATCAAGTAACCATCCTCCATCACAGGCTAACAGTAACTTTCAGATACTGTGGATGATGATGCTGAGTAGGAAGAAATTAAAGCTTAAACTTCCTTTGGCTGTGTCTGGGTGCCAAAGGCCCCAGTGGAAAAGGGGGAAAAGATTCACTTGTCTTTTTTTCTCATCCACTGGAACAAATTTGCTTTCTACTGTTAACACAACATTGAAGTTTAATCAAAAATCTCACCATAACTTTATCCTCTTGGGGTTGATATTTGACTTACTCTTTTCTCACTCTCAAAGGTTTAAAAAAACCCCTTGCATCTGGTACTATACTGCTGCAGGAGTAAACTTGCTAATGCCAAGAAGTTTAACAAGATAGGTGGCTGAGAGCCACTTCAAGCTTTCAAACTCCTCCCTGTGTGAAGTGAGGAAACACTGACTCCTGGAGCCAAATGAATTTTCTCCTGCTTGTCACCCAAACAGCCACCACCATCACCTGACCCAGGGCTGGGCTACATCACTTAGAGGCAGTTCATCATCCCTTCCTCCCTGATGACAAGCTAAGCATACAGGACTTGGCAAACTGGACATTTGTACAACAAAATTATATTCTATTTTCTGCAGTGCATACAAAGAAGATAAGGGTTTCTTTAGGAGATCAGAGCTGGTCAAAGCCTATCTCCTTGAAGTAGCAGAAAAGTAGCTCAAGCAAGGAAGTAATATGAGAAATCTTTCAGAAAGCAGAAAGGCAAGTTTCATAAGCATGTCCACTCCAACAAGCTCTGGACAGCACAATCAGTTCTAAATGTCTGAGTGCTGGGACTTGAAACAGTTTATTCTCTAAAAACAACTGACACATTGCTTTAAAACTCAATTCCTCTTCACTCTGGCAGCGGTTTCTGTCAGCACCACATAGTGCCACCTGCAGCAGATCCAAGGTGTGAGATTTTAACTCTTCTTGATGTGAACTCTAAAATTTTACTGTGGATGAAGCTTCAGCACAGAGCTTTCAGCCCCCAGCACATTCCTAGCATTAAGTATGAGGGCATAAGTTAGAGCCAGTGTGGGGTTTTTTTATATTTTGAGTAAGATGAAATTGTTGCCAGTCAAGGGAGGCAACGTGGGATTTCTTCAAAGAGCCATAATGTTTGTAAACACAGTCAGTGCATAGGGCATTTCACTCTGAGCAATAAAAACTGGTCCTGAAGTATCTGAAGCTGTTCTGTAATAGAGAAATTAATTCTTCAATAATTTAGTGACAAAGCAATAATGAAGATACATAGCAGAAAGTAAAACATATTTTAGTTGCTATCACATCACATAAGAAAAACATTCCCTGTGTCTTCTAACTCCATAATCCAAGAGGTGAAGTAACTGTCCCTCATACAGACAAAAACTTTAAGGCCTGGAGTAGCAAAATAAACCCATGGATTAGGAATAGTACACACACCTCTGTCTGGGTTTTTTTGTTTTTTAAAAGAAAATCCTAAGATGACAAGAGCTGTTGTCTGGAATGTAGACACAGTGTTTTCAGGTTTAAAATACAGTGCAAAGTCCATTTTTAAAGGGACAATGTCAGGCAAAAGAACTGGAGTTGTCCAGTTCAACAGCAGAAAGCCTGGTTGAGTGTAATTCTTTCTACTGATGCTCTGTTGCATGTGTTGCTTTGTTTGGGCTGTGAAGCCACACCAGCCAGTCTCACTGTTTGGCTCTGTGTGCACTCACAGGCTGTCTTTATTTGACAATTTCAGCAGAGTTTCTTAGAACAAAATAAATATGAGAACGTATTCTTTACTCAAGGTCTGAAAAACAAATATTGCAGCTATAAAGTACAAGGTCTGAGACTGAGCCTGTCAGTGTCCCTTTAAACACAGGTAATCTCCACCCCTCCCCAGTGCACCTGCACAGCCTCAGAAGGCTTAAAAGGGACTTAAGAACATAATTATCCTGTGGCACATTGAGGGGAGAACATGAAACAGCACAGGCACAGGCTGGGACAGAAACCTCCATGGGCAACATCTTTAAAGGCAGCTGTACCTGATACATCCATGATCACTCAACTCAGTTTCTACATTCAGCAGCAGGTAAATGTAGAGCAAATACTCTCAAGGTTAACACAGCACTGACATCTTCTCTTCTGCTCACCCAGGTCCTGCTGAGTGATAAGGACTTGTAAAGTGAAACAATGGTGTGAAAAGAGTCCCTTTGTATAGAAAATCTTCTTGCTGAGACAGTTTCTATAGAGAGCCCAGCGCTTCTCCAAAGCGGATTTTCTGTCCGGCTTTGAGGTTGAATTTGAAGTCCTTGGGTGCCTCAAAGATTAGGACAATTGTGGAGCCTAAATTAAATTCCCCTAAATGTTCCCCTTTCCTCATGGGGATTCCCTCCTTGTTGTTGTTGGATATGAAGCTGAAGTCATTGTAGGAACCTTTAGAGTAACTTGGACTGTTGGTGTGCAAGTCCTGTACAGAGAAGGAAGAAACTGTTACTTGAGGATTTCAGCGTTCATTACCACAGCTGCAGACTGTACATGCTCAGGCATTTTCAATGCAAGAACTCACAATTCAAAGGTGCAACAGAAATACTAAAAAAATAGTCTGTACTGGCGATGATGTTTAAATCAGTCTTAGAACATCAGTACGAGAAACACCCTAATTTCAGGGTAATAAGATTTATTTTTTTTTGTAATTCTGTTATGCTGTGCCAACCTCAACCATCCAACCCAGAAAGCTGCTGCTACAGCCCTGCTCACCTGGTCGAAGTAGATGCGGATGGAGCCCACGTTTGTCGCTCCTACAGCTGTCAGGGAGAAGAAGCCGTGCTTCCAGTCACCTGTAAGGACAACCCGCTCGTTGTGGCAGAACAGCTCCTTGATCCAGCGAGCAACTCCGGGATTCACAGACATCAGAGAGCCTGGAGAAGTGAGAAAATATTCAGGTTAGGTTGTCTGGTTTGTAGCAGCATTGTAATGCCACCCAAATGGTGTGTTCAGTATAAGTGTAGCTGATCCAGAAAACAACTGTCACTTGTTTGTAGGAAGAGAGGCAAATGCTTGGCAGAGTGAATGAAAGAGAAGGCTGTGGTGAAAACAAAGGGGTCACAGAAGGATGTGTGTGGCAGGTCATGTCTCCCTCTCAGGGTGTTTGAAACCCAATCCAAATACTTAGGTTTTTGCCACGCACCAAGACGTAAAATGTTTTTATCTGCTTAACTAGAGTATGATGGTCTGCAAAACCTCCAATCCCAGCTCCAGCAGTGCAACTGCTTAGTTGCATTTTCTTTGCCAAGCACAAGCAGAGATCACACTTTAGGCTACTGTCTGGTGTGATCTGCAGAACTATCTGTATTTCAGGTGCAAACTGAAGAAACTGTTTGGGAACAAATCAGGTCAGGTATTTCAAAGAACTCAAAGAGCTTGAACACAATATTACTGTTTGCTCCATTTATATGTGACTTGTCCTGGTAAAGCACACTGCTGTTAACACTCATCAGTGATTTGTGACAAATCACTTTGCTGCCATTATCTATCATATGTCTGCACAACTGCTGCACTGCTGTGTCATTCAGCAGTGGTCATACCAGTGCTTCCCTCCAGAGCTGCTTCCCAGGAACAGAAACCAACCTGGGAAATGCCGTCGGTGCGACACTGTCCAGTCAGTGGGCGAGTGGAAGCAGTGATAGTCCCCTGGAGCAAGGTAGATCACACAGTGGTACAGCTCATTCCCCTCTTTGGTGACCAGTTGTTGCTGAAAAGAGTTACCAGGTGGGGCTGCAGAGAAAGCAGGGAAAGGAAGGGGTTAAAGATACTCTTTTCTCAGTGCTGGTGAAGCAGAGCAGTAATAGCACCAGCCAGTCATTAAAGGGTCAGTGCTTGAGCATAAATCTTTTTAAGGGGGAGCTTATAGAGTTTTTAGTGTCCAGGTGCTTGGGCCTGTTTCAGTGTGACAGCAGGAGTGCTCCAGCATCAGCACAGTAACAGAACTAGGAGTCAAGGGTAGGAACCATGCAATTAAATTCAGATAATCAGAATGAGTCTGGCACGACACTGTGAAGCCACTGATGAGAAAGAGAAGAACTAAAAAAGTGACATCTTCATCCCCCCCATAAAAAAACAGAAATCAGACCTGCTTTTGTTCCTGACAATGCAAGAAAGAGAAGGGGTAGGAAAAGTGATTTCTTTTCTCATGATCTCCAAGAACACAGAAAGGGCAGAGCAGAATAAATGCAGAACTGACACAGAACTCACCCTGACTAAAATGCAGTTCCTCTGTCGAGACACGAGGTCCCAAGAAAGACTCCAGAGAATAAGTGACCCCTTTTACTTGCTCCACTTCACAGTTTTTTACCTGCCCGAAATTCAGGATCTTTCCATCAGAAGGACTAATCTACAGTGAGGGGAAAGAAATGAAAACACATTAGTTCCTTCCTTCCTTCCTTCCTTCCTTTCTCCTGAAGCAGTGCTGTTCCCCTGGGGGTGAGGGGAGCTGGCAGAGCTGTGCAGGGCCCTCCCTCACTCACCACGCTGTGCACGCCGCACACCGGCCGCGCTTGCGGCTTCAGCTTCCTGCGGAAGAACTCGCTGAGGTTCCTGTAGTGGTGCAGATCCTCCACAGCCGCCTCCTTCATGTTCACCCCGAAGGTCCAGATGTACAGGCTGTACACGGGCTTACGGAGCCACGTGGGCAACTCCACCTGGTTCAGGCGACCCCAGGCCCGCGAGAGCAGCCGAGTTGGTACCGACTTGTACAGGGCAACCTGAGGGAAGAACGGCACCGGGTCACTGAGCGCTCCTCCCCACACTTCCTGCAAACCCTCCCTTGAACTGTGGGTTACACCACGGACAGAGTGGCCTTCAAGTCAGCAAAAAATGAACACTGCGCTTCATCCTCACTGCCTCCATGCTGGGGAGGGCAGAGAAGGGACAGCATGAAAATTACTATAACATTACACTGAAGACAGAATTCCCACTGCCCTGCAGGCTGAAGCTCCACATTCAAGTTACTGGAAGCTGCCCATGTGGGGCTTAGAGAAAAAAAGAGACATTGCACATATTCTAGTAGAATGTTAATCAGAAAGGTTTAATTACCAAATTTTTGTGAATAACCAAATGCAAACTGACTGAAAAATAACGTCCCAGTGTTTGATGACCTGCTCCTCAGATGCATTTACTATGAGGGTGTTTCCCACATCCCAGTCCTGGATGTTGTGCTGCTCCAATGACACCAGTCCCATCAAAGAAATGCACCCAATGGATGCAGCTACACTGGCATAAACTTACACCAGCCTTACTCCTTCTCTCACAACAATGGGAGTTGCTCATTGCAAGAGTATTAAGTGCCTTTATTTCTGCAGAAATATACCTTTGGGCTTACAATAAGCCTGAGTTTTAGTAGCAAGGAAAACAAATGAAATGAACTTGGCAAGAGGTATCTGCTGTTGATGTAAGTGGACAGATGACAGCAACTTCTTGTTGATAATTCCAGCAGACAACTCTTCTGGGGTTTGTGGTACTTCCTGTCAGCCAAAAAGCTCACATGGCCATGATGTAATTGGGCAAGGCTGGAGGATGTGAACCAAAGGAACTGAACACTCTGAAACCAGTTTTGGAAAAGAACTGGTGGTCTGCTGACTCTGGTGCTGTGTTTTTAACAGTACAGCTCAGCTACATCCAGCTGAGCTAAAAGTTGTTGGCTTTTTTTCTTAGTGAGAGTCATCATTTATTCTTAATATTAATCATATCCTTCATAATTAAGTCTTGCAAAATACAGCCATAAACACAGACAGAACACACTGACTCAGAGCCTGTCCATCATATAAAATACAGCAAATTAAGATTTCACTTATAAATCACCATCCCATGCACATACAGTGATATTTCAGAATGAAAATACCAACCTAATCTTACTTCAGATAAAACCCTTCTAAATAAACAGTACCTTGGGTTTTATAGGCTGACCTTATACAGTGTTAATTTCTAAAATAAATTTTGCTGTTTTCCACCAACACGGAGAATATGCAGATAGAACTAAAAAATCACACAAATTGTCAAAAGTGCTATTTCCTAATAACCCCTTCTCTTCCAAAGAACCTTGTTTTCAAGTTCATGGGATCAAACAGAACAGCTGTTCAATGAAGTACGCTTAACAATGGCAATTTTGTTCCAGTTTTTAATTAAAATATTTGTGTGGTTGTTGCATTCTGAAATGGCATGATTTGTGGGGAGAATAACCACGTGCAAGGCACCCACGCCCTGCTCTCAGCAGTGTCACAGCAGAGCTCTGCACATCATCTCAACAGGCTGGATTACAAATGTTCGAGGAACTTGAGGAACAAACCCTCCCTGTGCAAAAATAACAGAAAGCAAGAGACCATTCCAATGTGGCCAGGAAAGGGAACTTGCCAAGAGGTTTGGTCTGCCTTGTCCTAGCCCTGAACCTGTGAGGTGACTGAATTCATTCAAAAGTTTCTGTTGATTTTCCCTGACTGTTGCAGGACAAATTCTCTGCTACTGAAAAAGTCACTTGTCTGTGAAGCAATTAGTCAGCACACCTATGAACGGTAAGAACTGAACAGAAACATGAATTGCATCTCTGCTTTCACACCAGTCATCACCAGGCTGCCCTAACTGAAGGAATTCTCCCCCAGGTGCTGTCTGCAGCACACCCAGCTCAGCCCCCACGCACAGAGAGCTGCTCACACTTACCCTGCTCATGGGCCTCCATCCCACTCTGGTCAGGGGTTTAAGGGCACCGAAAGGCAGAAGGTAATAGAGAATAGTCAGAGGCCAAGAACGGAGTTTCAGAGCAGGCCTAGACATACAGCTCAGCTGGCCCAACCTCCGCCTCAGGGCCAGCTGGGGGAATTGCAACCTGAAAAATTACACACAACAGCAGAGGGTCAGGCATCTCAGCTGCAGAGCCACCAGCTCCTGGCAGCTGGGCACGACTTATTCCTGCTAAACGTTACTTAAACATTGATTCTGCAAGTCTCTACTCCTTTATTTTGATCAGTTCTTTGCCTTCACAAAACAGTTTATCTAAAAAAAAAACCCACAAAAAAACCCAAAAGAAGAAAAATCCTCTCTCCAAAAGATGGTGTTCACTGCACAGGTCACATTTTAGGAATAACACCCTCAAAAATGAAAGGCAAGACCACTTGCAGGTGGCATTTGAGAACTAAGTTACAGGTGGTTCATCGAAATAATAACATGAGAATTTAAGGAAATAACAAAGTACAAAGGTGCTTCTTCCAAATATCAGAAGATACAACCCCAGAAAACATTTCTTGCAACTGCTCCAGCTGTTGGATAGCCAAAGTGGGCAGCAAACAATATTCTAAAAGCTGGGAATCTGTGATGCTGGGACTTCAACAACTCTACAAAGGGACAATTTTATGGAAAGAACAGACATTTTGATGAAAGAAATCTTTGAAACCTAATAAACTGAGGTCCCTCAGAGTGTTCGTGCATTGAAGGCACATTGACAAGATTGTGCCTCAAGTTATATTTTATATCCCAAGGGATGCTGGAGTCAAATTTACAGACCTGGTGGTCACTCACTAACTTTAGGAAACAAGTACTTGAGAAACAACAGGAGTGGCACTCCTGAGATAGTTAATACAATTTACAAACCTTCTTTTAGTACCCTGGTTGTGAACAGGGAACGTATGGACAAAGCCAATATTGCTACTGCTGCAAGACAATCTGGTCTCCATAGCCCAATAACCAATTCCTCTGCCTCAGAACCAACTGCATCTCTGATTTTTTGTCACATGGATGTCCTGAGAGGGGTCTCCTTTTGCACAAATGGCCATGGGGAGAAGTTGAGCTTGCAACTCTCAGGGGGAAAAGCTACTCAGCTTATTAGAGCCCATCACAAGCCTCAGCTCAGGCCCTTGCAGGAGGTCTGGATGCAAGGCCCTTCAGGTCGCCTTTTATTCTTTGGCTTCTTCTCATGAAGAAACCATTGGCACTTCCAAGGTCACATTATCAGATGGAAGTCTGCTCACCTGAGGGCAAACTATTCAAACCTGGCACTGACTGAACTCCTGGCTCGTACACTGTTCCCTTGCAGCAGGGACACAGTGATGTGCCCTCACAATGCCCTCACAAACTCGAGTGGGATGGCCTAGCTGCTCCCAACAGCTCCCTCTCTCAAGGCATTCTGTGACATGAAGGGTGAACTACAAACATAGTGCCTATGTCCTCGTCCTTCCAAGATGGAAAAAAGCTGAGAATTTAAAGGATTTTCTTGCCAACTCGTTCTTTCCAGAACTTGGACCAGAATTAAAATACCATGCAGGCAGGTATGACTGTCACCACTCTGGGATGCAAGATGGTGCCTTTGGCTCAGAGATTTTTTTCTGCAGTGAACACAACTTCTTCCCCCCCCAAGAATTAATAAATAATCTGTGCATCACAATGCAAAGGGTAAAAAGAGCCCTGAGCAAAGTGTTGTCTCAGCACAGTTAAAGCCGCTTCTCAGCAGGAGGTGGGACTGCCATGGGAATAGGAAGGGACACTTCACATTCTTCCTCCCATCCTAACCCCCCCCAGCCTGCCAGGGCTGGCGGGCCGGGAGCCGGGCTGGGTCCCCCTCCTGCTGCTCTCCCCCCCTTCACTGCAGTCGCTCCTGGACCAATCCCTGCAGAGCTGCATCGCTCCGGAGCCCTCGGGCTTCTCACTGCCTTGGCCTGGTTTCAGAGCGGCCCCTCAACTAATTTTTCCATTCTCCTAGTGATGGAGAGGAGAAAGGAAAGGAATGAAAGCCTCCTCATCCCCCTTGCCGTGGAACAGCCTGCCCTTCTCTGCCGGCAGCGCATAAGGAGCTTTATAGTAATTAGGCCAAACAAAAGCTTCGCAGATGGCTCCCGCTCCTCCTGCCCAGACACCCTCCCGGCCTCCCTCCCCCTCAGTCACCATTCCTGCAAAGCACAAAACACTGAACAGTACCTGAAACGAGTTCTCCTACTTGGTGTCCCACCGGCAGAGCCAGTCGGGCCTGGGCTCTCCAGCTGTGGGTGCTGGTCCCAGGCACAGCTGCTGCTGCCGCCGTTCCCTGAACGCAGCCTCCGGACATGGATTTTAACTTTGTGGAGGTTGTAGCAAGAGGGTGGAGGGTTAGATAAAGCTTTATAGCATCTCACCATTTCCCTGTGTGCAGATCTGGTCCCTGCAGGGTGTTTGACTGACACATCATCAGGTGACGGCTGTTGTAAGGCTCAGTCTTTTTTCCTCTACCTCTCTTTCCTTTGCTTGCTCCGGCACAGGAGAGAGGACACGGCGTCACAGTTCCTAAATCCCCCGCTGGTTTGTCTCTGGATTCCCTCTCTGTTTCCCACTTGAATCTCTGCTACGAGGGTTGCAGCTATTGCAAACAAACAGGCATCGTGTCATATTTCAACATCCCACTACAAAGCCGACTCTGCACAAGACAAAGGCGAGCTGTCCATATGAGCAGTCCTTGCTTCTCACTAGTCGGGGTGGCCATTGAAACCAACTCCCCCAAAAGCCCCCTGCAGTCCCGGCCTGCTGGGCAGCAACGCACCAGTGAGGGGAGCAGCCAGCTGGGCTCGCACAGCTCATCCCAGCGCAGCCTGAACGCGAGGCTGGGAGGAGGAATGGGGCGGAGAGGAGGAGGAGACAACCCCCAGCTCCAGTTCTGCAGTGCAGCAGCTCCCGCTGAAAGAGTTCTGGACTGATGGGCACCAAAAATCCTTCCCTGCCCTGAATGTCCAGCTTGGGAAGGAAACAGAAAGGAAAGGAATGGCTCTCTATCTTACAACCCTTGCCAGGCACAAACATCCACCTCCTGAAGTCTTTTTTCATTCCAAAAGCCTCACACAGGGAGCAGGTAAAGGGCATTCTTCTAAAACAGATTACAAACAACCAGATCCACACAAACCAAGCCAGTCTTAGGGCCAGCTTGAAAACTGGGTATAGAGTTATGTGTCTATTATGTGACTCTCAGCACTGTTTTATGCCCAATAGAAATAAAACACAAAAGAGGAGTAAAGGAAGCTGTTTAGGTTTTTAAAGACAGTGTTTCTATCTGAGCATTCTAAATGTACATAAAGAAATTTCCCTCTTTGACCCTGCAGACCAGATCTCAAAACAGAGATTTTCTGCTTCTCCTGTGACTGGATTTGGATTGTTAAGGGAGCCTGAAACCAGCCCCCTGGTTCAGAAAGTAGAAGTCAGGTAGCTACATCTCACCTCAAGATTAAACTAATTACCCAGAACAATTTCAGGGCTAAGTCTCTCCATTTCACTTTGGTGAAAGTGAAATGTGGCTCCATTTCACTTTGGTTTTCTGCTGAAGTCTGGGTTTAAAACAAAACAAACCAAAACAATTCCTTGTTTCCAAAGCTTTCTAAGCACCATGAAAGCTGTGTGCCTAAGAGGGTAGATCAAAAAGAGCACTGCTGCTCTGATTGAGGGAAAAGGTTGTATTGTATTAGGGATAAGGCAGGAGGGGTGGGAGGACCAGCAGGAAAAGCTAGAATTAACTAGCTAATGGCATCCCACTCACGCCTCAAAAGGAAAATATTCTAGCAGTAATTGTGTATTTTGATTGGCCTTCAACTCCAAATATTACAGATACTCCCTAGAAACACCTCTGGAGACCCTGCATTAGAGTATTTTTTTCAGGAAGAAAACTGCTCTGTGGTATTCTGTAAGACCTGTGTTGTTGTTCAAGATGAATTTTAACAATTGCATATTATAAAAAAAGCCAGTTAATTGAAAGAAGGCAAATTTAAGATTAACTGAGAGCACTCAAAACATACTCCTTCCTCCCTGAGCCCTGTGCCAGCTCTTTTTGTTTTCCTATTTAAAATATCATTCAGTCTTTCTCTGGCTGGCACAAGAAACTCCTACACAACAAAAATGAAGCCATCTGTCTAGTAAAATGATGAAAGTAGTTACCAAAAATCCCACCAAAATCCCAAGAAAAGCAATGAGGAGCACAGAGGAGCTATTTCTCTTGATTCACCAGGAACATCAGAAACTACCACCACTAAATACTTCATTTTAAACAGCAACAAGCTAATTTGACAACACTGTTTCAGAAGACACTTCATCAGGCCAAGATGAAAATCATTTTCACGCTGCACACGCGCGTTCACTGAACTGTGGGGAGAGACTTTGTTTGGCACTGGTGGAACAGGGCAGGAGCAGCAGTCCCCAGCCCACAGCTTGGCTGGCACCCTGCTCCCAATCCCACCTCCTCCATGCAGACCTTCACCCTTGCAGGACTCTGCTCAGAGACAGCAGAGCAAACACAAGCCTTATCTACACTCCCTTCAGTACTCTTCCCTTTTAGGGAAGCTTTTTCAGTAAAATTCTATCTTACCCCCCCAAACATTTTCAAGCAACTATTATATTCTAGACTGAATAAGCCTGATTCTGTGAAAGCATGGAAGAAGCTGAATGTCTGACCTGCTCCCTAAAAACAGGCACTGAAATGTTCTGCAGCCCAATGCAGTGGGAAGTACCACACTTCAGTCCAAAGCAAAGTGCAAGAGAGATTCCTTTCCAGGAAGGGAGAACCATTGCTATTAAAAGCTTTTTCTTCTCCACTTCTTAAAAAATCTGAGCTCAGCTGAGTGAGAAGTTTCTCTTAAGTTCTGTTCTACTGCCCCCATTACATTCACCAGGATGCCAGTGCCTGAGTCCTGCTGAAATGCTGACACACGTGGCAAGATGCCATTCCTCCTGTGGCTGCTCCAGAAGCAGCATGCAGTTCCTACAGGGTAAGAAGGCTGAAAGGAAAAGCCCACCCTGAGTTTACCTGCTTTCCATGGGGAAAGGAACAAGAACTGGTCGTCAGTCAGCTTATGACAGAGGAACTCACAGAATGGCATCTCAACAGCCAGACCTCTCAGGATGCAGGCAGTGCTCAAAGCCTGTCATCAGTTTACAGCAAAATCTTACAACTGTCAGTTTGTAGGAGGTTGGACACCAGCACCAAACTCCCCCACCCATCTGAATTACTCCAGAATCCCCGTTAGGTAAATGAGGCAGCAGTTACCAGCAGGTATCAATCCCTGGAGAATTATTATCTCATGTAGAACTGCTAATCTGCCAGCTATGCTGCCAGCTCTGTCAGCTCAAATGAGTGTCAAATCCAGTGACCTCATTTAATTACTTGTCATTACCACCTCAAGCCCTTCCCTCAAGTTTTAAAAAACAGCAAGGCAATTGCAAGAAAGACTAATATGCAACTGAACTTCAAACCTGCAGCCTCGGTTTAACTGCAGGCATGAATCATTAGGCTTGGAATGCGCCGGTCGGGACACTCAAAGCCCGCTGGTCATACTTTCTACATTTGGTAACAGAACTACTGTTTAAAAAACGCATGGAAAGCATCCCAATGTTGTATTCAAGCGCCAGCAAAAATACGGTCTTGTACCGAGGGGCGAAGCCCTCGCTGACCGTTTGTTAAAGGTCCCGTTCCTTTCCCAGCAGTGACTGTTTAACTCCAGACACGTCGTCCCTGCTCCCACCCAACCTCGTCCGGAGCCAGCCCAGCAGGAGAACGCCGGATGCTCCACACCCCAGTCAGGAGGCTCCTGAACGCCGAGAGCACAACAGAACTGCCCTGATGCTGCCGGGAAACCTGAGCGCTCTCCGAGCCAAGGGCCGGGATCGCCGGGCAGCGCCTTGGCTCCCGGCTCTCCGGGAAGAGCCAACGGGACCGGGACCGCTCCCCGAGTACTTCCCGGCGTTGCTTCACCCTTCGTGTCTGAAATTCTTTACTTCTCAGACGAAGAACCCTTTCTTTATATTTTCTCTTCATGTATTATGAAGAAAATTCTGATTGCTTTCCCCTAACTTTACATTGCTGTTTCAGGGATTATTTTTGAACCTTAAACCTGAATTCTGTGCAAAGAGCCTGTTCTAGAGTCCCAAAGATCTCTCCTGTGAAACAAGAAGTTTTATTTACTTTGCGAAGCGACATGAAAATTGATGGCACCCTTTTAATACTTTGTAGTAATAATTTCCGATTCATGGTCTTGAACACCACCCCCAGCACTCCCCCCCCCGTTATTTTAGCCTAAGATCTCGGCAGAGCCAGCTCTCGGTTCCGCACAGGCTCCCCGAAGGAAGCAGCAGCCGCGCTCCATCCTCCGCACGGAGCAGCGCGGGGCGGAAACTGCGCAAAGGCTGCGGCGGCTCCTCGACCCCCGCCCTCCCCGCGGGACTCCGGACTCAGATAGGGCAGGTTCAGGAGACTCATTCTCTTTACATCTACTCAGGGATTACTCATGAGGGAGACGAGACTTTGGAACATCCCTCCTGAAACTTCCAACAGGCCACAGACCGCAGGTGAATCACGCTTGGCCGCCAGCCCTCGCACATCTGCCCTGCGGTCCCGCAGCCCTTACCTGATGCCCGGGGAGGTCTCCTCCGTCTCGCCTTTTCGCCTCCAACCGCCGAAACGCGGCACCGACCCTTCCTTCCAAAGCAGTTTTCAGACACGTGAACAAAGCAGCGGAATGCGAACCCCCCCTCCCGCCGCCCCCGGGGCCCCTTCTGCCCCGGGTAGGGCAGCGCAGGGCGGCTGCAGGTCCCCACCTACCTCCCGGCGACGGCACAGGGTCCCCCGACCCGCCACCCGCGCTCCGCTCGCTCCGGGCCCGGCCCGGCCCGTCCTCGCCTTAAGGAAGCGGCGGGGCCGGCCCTGCCCCGCCTCGCCCCAGCCCGGCCCGCAGGGCCCCGGCCCCTTCGGAGGAGGGGCCAGGGCAGGAGAACCGAAAAGGAAGAGCCCGGAGGGCACCGGGACACGGCGGCACCCGCGGGACAAGGGGCTGCACAGCGAGGGTCGGGGGCAAGGAGGGCCCGTCATCAGCCGCTGGCCCGGACAGCGGGAGAGCGGCTGTGTCTGGGAACAAGGCAGCGGTGCGGGTGCTGTACATCGCACAGCTCCCGAGAGCGCTTCCCACCGCGTGTCCCAGCGCGGCAACACAATCCCACACAGGCAGCGGCAGCCAAAGCAGCAAAGTGTGCTGCAGACTCATAAACTGCTTCCCGAACGCTCAGGTAAATCGCTCCATAATCCCACAAAATGCTCAGGAAGTTGCACGAGATAGAACAGACCCATCTAGTCAAAAGCAACTCCACTGGTCAGATTAAAAAAAAAAACAAACAACTGATTTTACTTTCAATTTTCCAGTACAGCTGAGAAAAACATTTGCACCATCACACACACACGTTTTGATGCTGTCGAAATGTCACCGCTTTCAACATTTTCTGACCACCTTTGTTGTGGGCCTTGGGTCACTCTATAAGAAGATTTTTGTAATTGCATGTTTGCTCCAATAAAACTCCAAACATCACAACCCAAGAGCAAGAACGAGGAGTAAGAGACCAACCAACTGGAGATTACGTTGGATTAAAAAAATAATCAGATACTCTTCCATTATTAGCTCTTTCCTGAACTTGATACACACCTCTTACCATAATACTAAATGTCTCCCCCGGGCCAAAAAAAGCACTTTCTCTATTGTATTGCCAAGAGCTCCAGTATCCTCTTACATAAATACAAGCACTTTCTGACATCAGTAGGAAAAACTGTGTTGTTTTTACCCCTGAGAGAATCAAGATCCTAAACCTGTCCTCAAGCACTTCCCTGCTGTATTAAGCTGTTTTCCAAAACTGTGGCCCGTGACAATAAATTGCAGTTGGAACAGGACAGAACTGTGATTTAATCCCTCATCTGTATTATCCCCTGTCACAGCAGCTCACTTCCCTACAGGTTCACTGGGCTTTTCCTGGCACATGTCACTCCAACAAATGCTGCTTTTTGCTTAAACAAAACAGAAAAACTATGGAAGCAAAGGACACGTACAAGAAGTTCCTCTCTAAAGAAACATTCTTGTTCATCTGGTCACTCTGTTCCACCAAACTCACCCTATGGCCAAGGTTTCCCAGAGTAATTCTTTGATCCTGTACGGAAACTGCCCCATGCTGAGGTGAGGAGAGGCAAAATGCCTCCAGTTAGCATATGAATGACATGCCAAGCATGCAGATCCCAGCCAGGAAACGTTCTGTGACAGCACGGATTTGGAACAATAAGCTTCCATCCGTCTGATAAACATCTACCTGTCTCCCTCCAAGCCCTCTGCTCTACCTCATCTAATTAAATGAAAGCTGATCTCCACTGGTATTCCCAGCAGGAGACACTAAGGCCTTAATCAGCTCAAGCTATTAGCAACATAATGTCTCTAAGAAAATTACAGGAACAAAAGGTCCGTGCTGAAGAAACAATAGTTCTGTCTTTCCCTGTGGAGAAGCTTAAGGGACACTTGACTTGAACCAGATTCATTTCCCCCCCCCCATTCTTTTATACATCTCAAGCAAAACAAAGCTATCCAGAAGTGTAACTCACTCTAATTCAACCCAAACCCATGCACAGCTCTGTGAGAATCTCAACATGTATCTCTGCAGCAGGAACAGCTTCCCTGCCTGCACAGCAGGGTGAGGATTACCCATTTCATCTCTGTCTTCTGCTCAGAAGCAGGGGACCTGCCTTACACACAGAGCTGGCAGGTGGGAGATGGTCCTTATTGCCACAGGAACACGAGACTGGTACAGTGGAATCAGAACTTCAGAGCAGCACCCTCAGCAGGGAGGGCACCTGCAGCAGTTTCTTGTTCTGTATTCACTCTTTCACAGCCCATTCAATCACACTTGGTCTTTTGTTGCCTATGCAAAGGCTTATTCTGTCCTAAGAACAAGGCAACACCCCTCTGCCACATTCCTAAGTGTGCTTCCAGTGATGCAAAAAACCAGAATAATGGAAATTGATAGGTCAGCAAAAAAGACACTCCACTTTTCAATAAAAAGGAACAATGCAGCTCTTATTTTTCTTGAATCCTCCATTGTTTGGAATATTTCTTACAATGTCTGAACAGTTTCTCTTTTTCCTCATAACTGTCAAGTTTCCTTTCCCTCCCACAGAAGCATTCAACAGAACTTAGGCACATCAGGAAGGACTGGGACATCTTGATAGCATCTCCTACTGGGATCTGCTGCATTTGGGGCTCTGCCTATCAGTTTGGAACTCTTTGTATGATTCCTCACTGTAAAAACCACATGCTTTAGAGCTGGTTCATCAAAAGCAGCACTCACAGCTTCACCAAATAATAAGAAACCAGCTTATCAGTACTGAAAAAAAAGCAAATTTAATAAGAGAAATAACCAATTTCATACCTAAAAGGATGAACAATAACAAAAGAATATTTGTTTTTGAGTATCAAAATTGAATTGATATTGCCTTGTTACATGGACACTTACCAGTTCTTTTTTAATCAGAACCTGTTTGAAACAAGCTTCATCAGGAAAAGAATATACAGAGGAGAGACTTACAGACAGATTTCTCAGGAGCTATCACAGCCTAAGCTGTTGGCATCTGGACTGTCTGGGTCAGATCTGATTTGGGGCTCTAGCGAAAATAAATTTAGAGATTTCAGCCCAGTCCCCCACAGGCATGTGGCCAAATCACACACACAGGCAGTGTGCTCAGGAATGCAAAGAAATGGGATGCTAAAGGTCACACTGAAGCATCTCCTTACAATCCTAGAATTTTTAACTCCTTGCCTTCAGAAATGGCACTGAAGCAGGCACTCACCTGGCTGTTTGGAAGAACATCATATATATTTTAAACACTTTAAACTTGTGAAAAAAACCCCACATATACAACTCTTACCATGGAGTTGTAAATTATATTTAATATTTCAGAGGTGATACAGCAGTTGTAGGAAGTCAGGAAGTATTTCTTATGTTGATGCTGCAGTGGGTATTTGATCTGGGAATCTGACACACACACTGCAATTCCACAATAATTTCTAAACTCCTTGGAATCCAGAAGGAAAAGGTAAAAGTCCCTCAGGATCAGCAGGAGGCACTACAGACCCAGGTGTTACCTATGAAAAAAGGTCTTGCTGTATATTCATAGTGGAAACAGGTAGATTTTTATTAACCAGGTATTAATTCCATCTCCTTGTAAAGTATATATGGTGTCAGCCATACTAAAAGGTGGAGGAGTCACTGGCAGTTCCTAATGTTCCTAATGTTCCTCACTTCAGCCAAAATGAGTTCTTTAAGTGACAGAAACTTTAGTTCCATGAGGCATTGGCAGCAGAGGACGAACTCAAGATTCCCTTGTTGGAATGGAAGCCAAGGAGCTTTGCATCAAACGTGGCAGAAATAAAACTGCCCCGAGTTTCTTACCTCCCATTCACTTGCAAGCTTCACAGGCACCTCTATGCCCCTCTTCTCCAGCTGTTCCAACTTGTAATCCTCATATTTTCTGTATCCTGCATATCCCCCACCTGTAGCTACCAGGACATGGAAGGGGCGCAGGCGGAAGACTTGTCCCACCGGAGCAGTGTGAAGCTTCTTCCTGCCTGTAACACAAACCCAGACTTCAGGAAAGAGAACAGCTGCACAGTAAAGAGAAAGCAATTCTGTGCAGTGAGGGGTGTGAGCTCAGGTGATGAAAGTGTGATCAGAAAATACCTCTGTGACACAGAAGGTATGTACAGATGCTTCTGAGTTACTGCAGCTCACCAAGTTACTGAAACTCAGCTGACCAATACTAACTGGTCATCTGTAGTTTTAACCTCACCCCCACCCCACATGCTTACAACATTCTTCTCCCCAAAATATATAAAATGCACTCCCTGGAAGCCCCATGGAGAAATATATAAAATGAGTGTCCATGGAGAAATATATAAAACAAGTGTCTGACAGCACTATCACACTTTTCGACTGTGAGATTGTTGGTATTATGCAGAATAATCAGTTGCTGGGGAACAATCTGTACTAATGTGAAGTACTTGGTGCTTCTGAGTCATTAAAGCTGTCACTCCAGTCGGGATCTCCAGAATTCCAGCTAACTGGAAGAGGGAAGGAAATTATGACCTGCTTTAATAAGGTGTCACTTTTCTTGGTAAGCAGGAAAACAGTCACATTCCTGCTGTAATACAGGTCACCACATGAAAAAAATATAAAGAAGAGATGTAGTATTATGTCTATTTTTTACAGAGTAACTCCCAAGCTCCTCCTGCATCACACCAGTCTTGCAGTCACTAAACCACAGCCCAAGCACAGGGCTGGCACAGCCAAGGGAATATTTCCCTTCCACAATCTTCAGAGAATACCAATCTGTTCAGGGCTAAATCAGTATTCGAATGTGCTGCTCCAATCTGTATTACAGTCAGTCCAACTTCTCAGCAATGAGTACAAGTCATTACCTGACAGAAAAGCCCAGAGGAACTAATTCCTGACTGGTGTCATTTCCACAACAATCATTAACAGGGTGAGCCAGAATCAAACCCTAAATCTTGCTTCATCGAAGTCAGGCTTAGGG
Source organism: Corapipo altera (assembly GCF_003945725.1). Lineage (NCBI taxonomy): Eukaryota > Metazoa > Chordata > Aves > Passeriformes > Pipridae > Corapipo > Corapipo altera. The sequence continues at coordinate 2,685,185 of NW_020884941.1, forward strand.
TTTGACTGTGAGAGGATGCATTAGCAACAAAAAGAATTCACTAAACACCACCTCTATTTCTAGGCACGCATAGGGACAAAGCACAATTGTTTTGCAGACCGGGAAGCTTTAGTTCCAAGTAGTAGCCTTGATTAGAAGCATTCAGCCATGATGCTGCAAAAAGATGCCCAACAGAAGTAATTGTTGTTCACATTTTGTTTTACCAATGTAATATTTCTGGATAATTTGTTTCCTACATTTGTGATTTAAAACATTGCTTAAATTATGTGTCCTAAAATACATCATAATACAAAACCAGCTTTGTTCTTACTTAGAAAAAGAATACCTAAAAACAAAACTCAGTAAACAAACAAGGCAACAACAACTACAATTAGAGTTAAGATTCTAAAAATTATTCTTTCCTAAGGAACGATGCCCAATAAAGGAGAGGGATCATTTAGAACCGTTTATAAATACAGACTTATTTGAGTTTACAGACTCTACAACCTTTCAACTTTGCATCACTATTTCAACAGAAATGTCTGTACACAGTCCAACCACACTCTTGAGCCCTAAAGCCTTTAACTCCCTTCTACCACATCCTTGGTTCTAAGTTAGCAAAGATGCTCAGCTATTTCAGCAGAGCTTAGCAAATTCCCAAACCAAACCCCCTCAGCAGGAACAGCTCTTGCTGGTTTGAATCCAGGGAAGTTTCTGCTCCAAGAGCCTCTTGACTGCACCGATGTGAACATTTCTCTGCCTGTGCTGGAGACCAATTGTGTTCCACAAGCCACAGCAAACACAGTTTTATCTCTTTAAAGGAAGAGTTGGCTTTTCCTCATCTCCAGCATTAATGAAACAGCACTTCTGTGACCAGTCTCCAACACACGATCGATCGTTGCAAAGGCATCCAACGCCATTGGTTTTGCCCCAACAGAATAAAATTTCACATCTTTCAGACACGAATGAAACTCCCACAAGTTTACAAATTCTAAGACAAAACCACTAGTTACTGATTCTGAAAACAAATCCCCGTTCAGGCAGCTGGCACTGCTCAGGTGGCAGCTGAACATCAGGCTCTCTAATGATCTGCAGCTCCCTGGGAAGCAGCATGAAATGTGTGTGGAAAACTCATGTCTTGGTGCATAAAGCACTAGAAACAAGCCCAGGACAAGAGGAAAAAGGTGCAAGACTGTTAATGTGCTAATAACATTTTTAGATACCACCCTAAATCTGAATCCATTACAGATAAAGTTAATCCGTTTCAGAATTCTCTTAAACACCGAGTATGATAAGCAATGAGAACGAAAAGAAAAGAACCATTTCTTGCTCTGGAACAGGTGAAAAAGGCACATTCCCTCAGAAACATTAAAAAAAGCAGGATGAAAAAGCAAAGTGCAGAAGGCTGATGTGCTCTGGTTTGTGCAGTCAGAGGCAGGGATAGAAATGCTGCTTCATTACTCTGACCTAATTAAGAATTCCTTCTAGGAAAGGACACAAACACTTGGAGGAGGCTGTTACAAGGGGTAGAGAGAAAACTAAAGAGTTATCTTTTCTTTCTAATGACATCATGTACAAGTCATCAAGATTTACATCCAAATCAGAATCTGAAAACTCAATTAATTAGAAAATGACTTTTGAGTTAGAAAAACTTTGAGTTTTTTCAAAACTCAAAGGTAACTTAGACTAAAATGACCTTTTCTTCCATGTGATCAACAACTTTGCACGATGTGTCTCAGCTTCCTAGTTTTTTTTCTGCAATGACTATCTTGGATTTCTAGACAACAAAGAGCTGCTATTTCTATTTATCTGTGTATTCATCTTTTTCAATAATGAAATATCCATATATGACACGCCAGACAAAGGATTTGGACAGGCGAGTTAACCCCAAAAAATGGATATAGAAAATAGGATCAATAGGTCAGCTGGCAAGGAAACAAAAACTGAAGATTCTATGCAGTTGTGATACTAATATATGACAATGCAAATGCTGTAAGTTCACAAACAAATATTTCTTACAAACAAATAATATCTGATATTCCAGCATTACCCAGCCAGAGGAACTCCAAGTGCAAGTACCATTTTAACCAAGTCTTAAGCATTTCATATAAACCTACTTTGATTTCCTGATATATTAAAATTACGAGTACAGATTGAAATATAAAAGGATATTTATACATTTTCTTTCTTACAGGCCTGTTAAACTGATGAAGTCAGAATTTCTCAGGTTTTTCGAGGTGAACAGCTGATAGGAGCTGCACTACAAAGCAGGTAAAGCAACTGAATATTCTAAATATGAGTATGTTGCTTTCTATTATGCATTATAGAGAGAGTTTGATGTTGCCCTTCTCAGTGTCACCTCATGTCTATCATTATTCCCCTGGCTTTTGTACTTATGAAATAAGTAAATACACTTCTTTTACTATCTGGAAAACAACACCAGAGGAGTAAAACATAATTTGCAAGCTTGTATCTGTGGAAATGCCACGAATTGTTCTCTGATGCTGCACTCCTGCTTTTATTTCAAGAAATTCATATTCCCCAATATGAGACCATAATTTGCATAGCCTGGAGAAATCCTGAATTTAAAAGCACTGGTAGACACAAGCCATCACTTACCACTGAAAAATGTCCTGGAAGGTGGCTGCTTCCAGAGGACCCCAGCTCTGACACACAGGTTCTTCTGGAGCAGGAGGTTACAGCTCCACACCAAACTGCAAACACAACAAACAAGAAGAGTTGCTTACGTACAAATGTTTAATAATGCAGGTGTCAGCAGTGCAGTGCAGTGACAATCTTATAGTAAGAAGCTTCTGACATAACACGTACTTGCATCCCAAGGTAATGTTTATAAAGGGCAGAGCTGAATTCAGCCATGCTGATCAAAACAAACTGCTTGCAAATGGAATGGTAAATTTTATAATGATTGTTTAGCACTTGGGATTATTCCATCTCCACCAGGGTACTATTCAGGTGTGTCATTTAGGAACCTCCTACAACAGCAACTATCTAAAGAGACATGATTTGGTTCAGGTACCTTTTTCCTCACCATCCTGGTGGGGGGAAGGAGTACTTGGAAAAGCTACAGATTTTATGAAGAAGTAATGGCATTTGTTAGACCAACTGGTCTAGCTAGGAAAGTAAAAAGGCTTCCAGGTACAGCAGCTCTTCTTTAGAATTTGTCTTACCACTCTGTTTGCTGGTGAACTGCAGTGAGAGTGGTTCTGCCTCTCTGAAAACACAGAATATACACTTGGAACTGCCCACCATAGGGAAAAGGTTAAACCAGGACTTTCATATATTTAATATTATATATTATATTATATATTTCATTTCATGTTTTTAATACACCTGAAAAGGAGCCATCCAGTTGTACTGAATAAGCACGTTTAAACAAGTACTTGACTGTGGCCTGGCAAGAGCCCATCCTGCTGTCAGGCAGGATCACAGGGAGGAGAGGGGCAGTGTTCCCACACCAACAGGCTCAAGCCCTCAGGAGGAACCAAGCCTGGCAGGTCTCTGGGCAACCCACTCATTCCTGAGATGCAATGGCACAGCTGGGATGTCTTCATTTGGCCCTCTGGCCTTTCATCTGCTCCTTATCAGATATACACTGAGGACAGAGTTGCTTCATTAGCTTACAAGCTATTGCATCATTTAGGGCCATTCAATCCCAGGAAGTGATTATAAAGAATTTAAACAATTAACTTCAGGTATCTACTGAGTTACATATAGACATGATCCCTTTATTTTGAAAAAGATTCTACAAATAGCAGATTTCTTGTCTAGAAATCACATAATGATACTACAGACACTTGCCAACAGTGTTTTACCATTAGCCAAGGACAAAGAGCTCCAGTTTTCACCTATCCCCGGGGCAGTGGGGTGGAATAGCTCACTCCACCTTCATGGTAACCCAAATATGACAGGACAGACTCTCCCCAAAATCCAGATTCCTGTTAGCAGGTGCTAAACCTGTCACACTGCTACATCATCTCCCAGGATAATACTTCCTTGGCAAGGCAGAAAGAGAGTCCCCACAGCTGCAGAACCTGTATGTTTTACAGAGCAACATGCTGTTATTTGTCATGAACAACGAGGTCAGCTGACACTGCTGGGTCACACACCAGACCTACACCAACCTGTGCTATTACAAGGCCTGTTTTACAACATATTAAAACACTGGGGGACAAGGAGCACTTGCTCATCAGCAAGGTGGAAGCCTATAGGCTACTTCAAAGGCAGTCAAAAACTTAAGTAATCCAGTTAGCATTAGACTTAAATTTACCAGAAAAGTTTTCAAACCCTAAAAAGTAATGGGGGAAAAAATATTAAAACCTAGCTACAGCCTAAGGCATTAGTATTCAAGACATTTATTAGCCTTCATACACGACAGCCTATAAAAAGTGCACAGCCAGAACAGATGAGCCGCCCTGGCTTCACAGGAGCCGCAGGAGCTGTTCCTGCTGCCGGGGCAGGGCAGGGCATTCCGGGACATGCCGCTTCCTCAGCCAGATCAGCACTGAGCAAGGACACTCCCTGCAGATCCTAAGCTCTTACCCAAATTGTTTCTGGCGCCCAACATGGGAAAATCAATTTACTCTGAAATCTGTCTACAAACAGGTAAAGATGACAAGACTAAACAGCCTCACCTTCCCTGCTCCTGACAGCCTGACCTTGGTGGGTACAAGTGTGGGAGGGAGTGTTGACCTCCTGCCTCTGCCACCCGACTGGAGACTGTTGGAGCGGGAACTACCAGGGAATTCCGTGGTAATTCAGCCCCTCGGTGACTTCAGTCTCTGGACAAGAGACAACCCCTCGGCTGTCGGCACCGAGCCAGAGGTGACAGTGCTCTGTGCAAGAGCTGTTTGCTCCAGGTTCTGAGACAGAAGGTGGAGTAAAGGGGCTGTGTGTTCTAAGAACACAGAACTGTGGCCTAGAAACGCTATTCTTTAATCAGTTTAGTCGTTATAAAAAGCACAACCTGTAAGAGGATATCTCCTGCAAAGGACTGTCGGTGCCCGGCCAGGTCCTTCTCAGAGCCATCCTGCCCCGGGCTTGCATAACCCGAGGGGCTGCAGCTGCCCCCCATCAACCCATTCCCACTAAACACTTACACACTGACACAGACTGTGAAACCGAGTTAAAACTATCAAAGGCCATGCGCTTCTCTTTCTTAAAATACGTAAACCCCTTATCTTCCCTTCCAGCTTGGGGCACGGGTACAAGGCTCCTCGCACATGCCAAGAACGGGGCCGAGGCAGCAGAGACAGCGGCGTTCACCGCGGGAGGGAAACGTCAGCGGGAGAGGAGGGAGAGGAGGGAGAGGAGGGAGAGGAGGGAGAGGAGGGAGAGGAGGGAGAGGAGGGAGAGGAGGGGGCGGCTGCGGCCCCTGGCCCGGGAGAGGCCGGATCAGCGCCCCAGCTGCTCCTCACGCCCCCCGCCCCCGGGGTGCCGGCTGTCAGACAGGGCTGCCGGCCCCGGACAGTGACAATGACAGTGACAATGACAGTGACAATGCCAACACCAGCCCCAGCCCCACCTGCCGAGCCCGTACCTGCTCCGCGCCGCCATCTTCCCGCACCGCCTCTGCCGCGGCCCGCGCGGGAGGGCGGGAACTGCGCGAGGGGCGGGGCCGGGGCCGTGGGCGGGGCCGGCGCTGTGAGGGGAGCGGGCGGTCCCGGGGACGGGCTGTGTGTGTGAGGAGTTCCTTGGAATTCCCCGAGGGAATACGGCGTGTAGAGATGGGGTCATTCCTCAGGGGAAACGTGGAATGGGGGCACGGGTGCGACACTGTTCGCCAAAGGGGGGGTTGGTATGGGGTGAGGGCTGTTCTCCGGGCGGGGGAAGAAGCCGTCGCTGAGGCGATGTGGGGAACGTGGTGTGGGGACATTTCCCGGGGGATTAGTGTGGGGACAGTGTGGTGGTCCCTGAGGGTGTGTGGAGTGTGGATCAGGTTGAAGAGGGAGCCGCTGCTGGGGAGTTGTGGATGGGACAGGAAGGGTTCAGCTGCTGCTCAGCGCTGCTGTGGAGGGGCAGGTGAGTTCTTGTCCACAGGTGTGGGAGCACCAGGGATGTCAGGGCAGGAATTTTAGGGAGAGGACACTCGGCATGGGACAGACACAGCTGTTCCTCCAAGTGACATGTCTTGCAGGGTAGTGCAGTAACATCTGTTCCTAGTCTGGTGTCCCTTGCCTGGATCCTAGCAGCACAGAGTGAATTTTAGAGAGATTATTTGCTTTTCCACCATCTTGCATACCTAGATAGATGCATAGATGCTACATTACTGGGAAGTAGCTAATGACCTTTCTTTGGCAGTGGCAGGGGGGTAGTTTCACAGGGTGAATCAGCAGGAAAAGAATTCCAGAGTCCTTCCACTGTGTTTCAGAGCTTTAGGACATGATCCTCAGGCAGTCCTGATTAATTTAAAGTTATGATTGATGTTTATTTGTTTTCTTAATCAGGCCTGAATGAAGTCTACAACACCTTCATGTCATTCTGCATTTTTCACATCACCACAGGCAGCAGTAGTATCTGTATAAATATCTTAGACATGTGCAGGAAAGCTCTTCGTCATTAAATATGTAACATTTGAGCAGAAATCCAGATACAGCCCTCATGTAACAGTCATACTATTAACTTTCTGAATTGTTGGGATGTACCTATCCTGTACATAATTGTAGGATTGTCAGGAAGTAAAACATCAAAGAGAGTGGGGTTTGACAGTGTTGGGTGCTTTGGTAGAAGCCTTGCAAGAGCCATAAGCTTTGTTGTCTAACAGCTGGTGGGCCTGACAGGCAAGTTTCCCCAGAATTGACTCAGAAGTGATTCAGAGGTTAAATGTAACACACTTGTTTATAGTGTATAATAATTGTCACAGACTGAACTGATTAATGACCTGTCCTAATCTAATCTTTCTCCTTGGAATTAAAAGTAAATGTGTGGACATTTAACTATTTTAAAATTGCTTTTATCATGTGTTTTGTTCTTACACTTGTAGGGGATTTTTAACCCCTCACTCACTGAGGGATAAAACACACTCCCCTCAGGTACTGAGCTGTGTTAGGCTGTGCAGGTGAGCCAGGTCAAACGGGGGCTGTTCTCCTGTTCTTTTTCATACCACAACTGTTCTTTTAGAAAATGAGACAATGGAGGTCTTGGAGCTTCAGAACTTTTGTTCAGGGAGTGCAGGAAAGAGTGAGAAAAGCCTGAAGTTGAATGGGGCTTGGAGCAACCTGGTCTAGTGGAAGGTGTCCCTGCCCAGGGAAGGGGGTGGAATGAGATGAGCTTTAAAGTCCCTTCCAACTCAAATCATCCTGTGATTCTGTGTAACTTCTGTGATCAGATCAGTAACACCCCAAAAAATGTTGCAGATCTAGAGAGGCAACCTGTGAAACTCAGAGATCAGCAATCTGAATGTGAAAGAAGCAAGTGGTGAATGATGACTGGGTATCATGAGGGAAGGGGACATAAGGCAGCAAAAGAAATCTGGGAAAAGTATCTGCAAAAATAGGTGAAGCAGACAAGGTACTAAGGAAATCCAAAGAAGGAAAAGTTAATTCTCTCCTGAACAGGAAGGTTGAAGCCATATTAGCAATAATTTATGCATCATCAGATCAGTGTACCTGTCTATAATAGAATAGAATATATACTGTATATTATATAAAAATATATGTTTTATATATAGCATATATATGTATGTATGTGTGTGTATTTTCCCTCTGCCATAGAATTAATGATGTAAAGTAATTAAGAGGTAAAAATACTCCAGGCTAAGTGTTAGAAAACAGGGAAATAAGGCAGTCTGGATGACATTGCTGTGCTGGAATGGAATGAAGAGAATCAAGACAGTCAACAGTGTCACAGCTCTGTTCTGATTTTGTGGGAAGGCATAGGATTACTTTTTGTTAAAAGTTACTCAGTAGATAAACCATTATCAAGGTGAAAAAAATAAGGTAAGAAGGACCCTTCAGTGTTCTGTAGAGAGATATGGTCAGTAGTTTGGACAATTCACTTAGCTTTAGCTATCTCTGTTGTAAGATAGGTTCAAGTCCTACCCATCTCCCAAAGGCACTTTGAAAAAGCAGAAGCACAATTTATTTCTTCAGCAGAGGATTACATCTCTTCCTGTGTCTGATCAAAACAAAGCAGAAAATGCACAGATTTTTTCCATCTGCGGATAGGACTAGGACACTGTCCCTGTCTCCCTTGCATACAAGGTTATACCATCCCCTGACAGTTTGTTTGTTTTCTTAAATCTTGGTTTATCCCTGTTGATGCCTAAAACCCCTTTGTTATCTTCCAGAAGCTTTGGTCAGCACTGTGGAATTCCTGGTATGAGAAGGCAGAGAGTCAGGGTAGAGAGGAGATCCTTGCTGAGCTGCTGTGACCATGAAGGCAGTGATTTTAATCGTCCTAATCATCTTCTCTTCGCTCTCTTCAGGTAAGGCTGATGCAGAGAGGGAGAGAGAAAGGTGACCTCTGGGGGGGGGTGACCTCCAAACTAATGTGTGCTTTGGTTTTGTTTTCTTCTGTGCAAAGAAGTTGCAGCCTGAGCTGTGCCTGTGGTTTCCATTTGCCTGTATTTTTCCTGTTTGATCATTGGCAGATGGTGACCCTGTTAGTTTTGAAGCTGCTTGATACACTCAGTGTATCCTTAGTGATTCAGGGAAGGTTTGTTTCCTTTGAATACTTGGGATCTGGGTACTCATCAACGCTGTCAAAATGAGTCAGTGAACTTCAAGCTGCTCCCCTCTAAATCCACAACGGGTTGTCCTTGGAATTGTACTCAATTAACATCAAAACAAGTGGAGTACTAATGTCTGATGCTATGCTGGAAGAAATAAAACCTTTCATCTTTTAATTATAAACATTACTTATTCCAGGTAATATTTTTGTGTAATATTAATAGATCACCAGAGAGTGAAATGCTGAAACATCTGGAAAAGACAATGTAGAGATGTTGTGGTGTTTGCTGGGCATTCAGTCCTGGTTTTCATTACACGGCTTAAGATTCTCTCGAGCTGCAGTAACTGCAAGGTCTTAAACTGAGGGGGGTTTTTTTTGTGAAATCCTACAAGTCCTGACTTCTTTTTTGATGCTACAGGGAAGAAATTCCGCTGGTGCACCCTGTCTGACCTGGAGCAGAGGAAGTGTGCCGAGCTGTCCAAGGCGCTCACGGCCGTGCTGCCCCTCGCCACTGCCACTGCCTTTGCCAGGATTTCTTGCATCAGAGCCCACAATACCTATGACTGCATTGATAAAATCAGGGTGAGTTCACAGAGATTTTTTTAAAGCTGATTTGGACTCCAGATCCTCTTTTAAAAGAGTAACTGGCAAACAGAATCTCTGGGAGAATAAAATGATACTGAAAAGATAGAACTGCATATTTGCAAAGTGCATGGTTGCTTGAGAGGCAAGAGTTAAATCCCATGAGCATTCTACTAGACATACTGTTTCATCCCAGCTAATGCCCTTGCAATCTCCAAGAAATATAGAAAACTGCTGGGAAATAAATGGATAAACCCAAACTATTAAAGTAGAACTTACTCAGAGCATTTCCCTTGTTTGTGTGTTCTGGTCCTACTCCGACTGTAATTAATATTTAATCTTCCCTTTCTTCCATACTATTTTTAGCCCCTAGTCAGTCTTTTCTGAAGTAAAGAGCAAAGTCTTTTGCATATAAAAAATTTCATTTTGAATAAAATTACACATCAGACCTTTTGTAAGTGTAAGCTCTTGTAACTGAGCAGTTCTGCAATGGAATTTTCATAATGCTAAATGCTTTGACAAAAATCATTAATGGAAAAGGAAGATAAGCATTTGCTGTAGAATAATTTCATTAACATTTACATTCAGTCCTGGTTGCCTTCAAAAAATGGAGTCCAGATCTGACGTGGAAAACACAACAAAGAAAACTTTCTTGTTGGTTCAGGGAATAATTTATTTCATGTTTTCATTCAGTCTTGCAGCTATTTTAAATAAAATTCAGTTCAACTTCCTGGGTTATGGAAAGATTATACCCAGGAGAACTCTGAGAAGGATTTGGGGTCTGGGGGAGTAGTAGGGGGAAATAGGAGTTGCTTTTTTCTTCACTTGACATCAGAATTGTGTTTTTGGAATGGAAGACCCAGAGAAGAAGGGAGAAAGAATGTTAGTGGAAAAGAACTGGTATTTTTTGAAGATAACTCAGCCTTCATTGCTAATATTTCACCATGTTTTGTAGTAGGAGTTCAATTAAAAACAAATGCTTGTAAAAAACACTGGTTACTGCTTCTCAAGCAAAAAAATGTGGTCTTGAAGCTTCTGTTCGTTTTCTTGTAAACACAGTTGTTTTGAGAGTTTTGCTCTTGTTTTTAAGGCAAATAAAGCAGATGCTGCTTCCTTGGATGCTGGAGATGTTTACTCTGCTGTAAAACTTTATGGTTTGGCAGTGGTGGCAAAGGAGATCTATGATCAAGGTAGGCTGGTAAAGCAAAAGAATAAGCTGTACTTCTGATTTGGCTAAGAAATTACTCTAGAGTTCTTGAGAAAAAAAATCTATGGTTTTTTATTAACTTTATAGGAGTATGGAGGTGGTAAACAACATTTTCTAAAATACTTAGTAATGATGAATAAAATCCCAGTGGTGCTTTGTGCCCAGCAGCCTTTCTGCCTGTGGCACTGCCACTGTGACAGACTGACTGTACCTACCCCTGCCCACAGCACTGCTGGGCTGGAGTCTGCATCTTGTAGGGAATAAGAAGGATTTTACTCCATCTGTGTCAATTCTTACACCGTGCTCTTTATCAGCATAACTGAACGTTTACTATCAGTTCTTTAAGAGATTATCTTCTCTCATGAATTAATTCTCCTTCTCACCCTAAAAGGTGAGAATATAAGGGGGAGAATCTTATCATGGTAAGATTCCTATTCTCTCCTGTCAGTCCTGAACAGTCTGCAGTGAATGATTTGTAAGGCAAGAATAAATAAGTCTGAGCCCAAATCAAGCACACGGTAGAAAATACCATGGGACATGAATCTGAGAAAGAAGCCAAATTAGCAGATGGATGTAGGAAGAGATTAATAAGGAGAAGGTATGAGAACAGAGATGAACTTTGTTTTGGCTGACACACCGTGAAATGGTGAATATGTTCTGAGGATAAGACGTAGGAGTTCTTTCCATTACAATACCTAAAGAGTGTGATGCAAATATTCAAAATTCTTGAGAAGCAGTTGCATTGTATGATGGAGCTGGATGGGCTTGTGAGCTTTTTCCACCAGATTTTTACATTCTTTCTTGCACATCACTTGCATCACTTGTTTGACAAGGTGCCATGTACCCAGTGTATGGTACATACACTGGTTTCTGGCATCAGCACCTACATTTAATCTGCCTAATGTAGATTTTCCCTTGGCCACGTTCACAGAAGTTGTTCAACTCCTGTACACAGATGGAAGCTGCAGAATTGGGATATATTTTTAATTTCTGTTACATATTTTGTGCTACTGCAGGAAATTGTGTGTTTGCTGTGGCCGTTGCCAAACGAGGAGCTCTGGATATCCAGAGGCTGCGAGGTGTGCGCAGCTGCCACAATGGAGCCAGGTGGACATCGGGCTGGAATATTCCATTTGGCTTCCTCCTTGCAAGAAATGACCTTTCCTGGGATGAGGCACAACCTCTGAGCCAAGGTGGGTGATAGGAGCCACAGGGCTCTGCCCTCAGCAAGAGTAAGTGAAATGCCAGCAGATGTGGGATGAACTGGGCTGTGTGGAAATTAAAGGGATTTGTGGATACTAGGTCCTCTTGGAGTGTTTCTGCTCCTGGCTCTTAGGTCTCTTCAGAACTTTTCCAGTGATCTCAAAGCAGCAGAGTTGTTACCAGAACAGGAAATCTTCGTGTTCTATATGTAATGTCTAACCAGCACAAAGATGATTTTAAACAAGCAAAATTTGATCACTCTGTTTACAGCGAATGTTTCAGATTTGGAGTCTAGAGGAAGTTAAAGCTGCATTTGAAAAACTTATTTCTTTCTAAAACCACCATGGTCTTAGTTATGTCCATGGTATGTGTGGCCCCTTTTCCTTCTTTTTTTTTTTTTTTTTTTCCTTTTGCCTCCTTTCTTTCTTTTTACTGTGTTTTGGTTTTTCCCCCTACACCTGCAGCAATCAGTGAGTATTTCAATGCAAGCTGCATCCCTGGGGTTGGTGTTGCTGCTCCTCGACTGTGTACTCTCTGCCAAGGACAAAAATCCTATGTCAGAGACAAGAACCACTTCTGTGAGACAAGCAGCAATGAACCCTTCTATGACTCTGAGGGAGCCTTCAGGTGAGCTCTGGGACACTGGCACTAAATTCACCCTTGGGGCAAAAAGAACTTGTAAGGGAGGAAAGCCAGGTGACATGTTAACAGGATGGCATTTGTCTTCCTGCAGGTGCTTGAAGGAGGGAGTGGCAGATGTTGCCTTTTTAGATCATCTAAGAATTCTGAGTGCCACAGGTAATCCTAAAAACTCAGACTGCTTTTAATCTATGGATGTGCTCTTTCCTGCAGAGGAGTTTGGGGGTTATGCCAATATTTATGTTGTTTCCAGTGAAAATTCAATCCATGTGAGCAGCTCAATAGTATTTCTTGGCTGTCCACACAAGGAAACAGAAGAGGAAAGGGTAAGTGAGCAATAATTGCTCACAGGAGAGTCTTAGAATGGAAGCATAAAGATGTTTTTATACAGGTGATTTCTTTAGACTAAAGTCTCTGACACAGCTGTCAGTATTTGCTTTGCCTGAGTTATAAGATGCCTTTTTAAATTCAGTGTATTGAGCTGCTGGGACTTGAAGTTCCTGTACTTTGTACTTTTAAACTCAGTCGATCTCTTTACTGATGTTTTTGAGGGTGGTTAGCAGTAGTGTTAGCAGGTGAGTATTTTTAAACAAACATAGTTACAGGGGTACAGCTTAAAGGGTATTTTGAGACACCTCTGGCTGAGATCCCTCTCTTTTTTAAGAGAAGAACAAATCAAAGACCACTTTCCCAGGTGCTCTTGGTACCCTGTGCTGCCTGCATAACCTTTGAGCAACCTCCCCTGAAATATACCTTGCATTCCCTCTCTGTGCCTGCTGCCCAGTCATGGCTCACTTGGCAGATTCCTGAGTGTCTGCTTGTTTCAGAGTCAGAAGAACAGGAATATGAACTGCTGTGTCCTGATGGGAGCACAGCTGAGCTGAGCCAGTACAGCACCTGTAACCTGGGCAAGGGGCCCGGCCGGGGCATCGTCACCCGCAACAACTTCCACAAGATCACCAACAAATTCCTCAGCATGATCCAAGTGAGTGCATTTTATAAGCTGTAGATCTCCAGACACAGGTTTTTCTTCCATATTAGTGTGGTGATTATCTCCCAGTTTGCCTTTTTTCTTGAGAAATTTGTAGTTAGTGTGAATAAAGCCCTAAAAATTGTTCTGGGGAAGGATCCTGCACTGGCTTCTGGAAGGTTTTACTTTTCTCTGAAGTGTTCTTCTGTAGGAGGCTGGGAATAAATAAGTAAAGAAGGGGAAGATGCCATAACACCCAAACTGCAAAATGGCTGATGATGTTCATCCTGCCCTGGAACTTAAGTGAATTTCTGTGTAGCTGAGGCAGATGTGCAGGTTCTGTCAGGGCTCACCTTTCTTCCTCCTTTTTCTTCTCAACTTCTGAATGGTATCTGATATCTTGGCATCCTGGAATCTATTTGAAGCTGAACCTGAAATGCATGCTTAAAGAATTTATGAAGCCACTCAGCCCTTAAATTAGTTCAGTAGACAGTGAATAATTCACCCCAGTGGGCTGTGCTGTGCTGTCACGCAGACCCTGGCAGAGAGAGGTTATACACAATCTTTCCTTTATTGAGAAACTTCATGTGCCTTTGTCAGTGCACTTATTAACACACCTTAGCTGTGCAGCAGAGGTCCTGCTACACTTCTCAGTGCTTTCTTCTCTCCCAGTGCCATCAGGCTGAACGGAGCTGCTTTGCACGTGCTACTTTCCAGTCATAAAGTACAAGATATCTTTGCACCCCTTTGCTGCACAAATGTTTCTCACTCAGTTTTGCTTCCTTGGTTGCCTTGCCAGGGTAGGAGACATTGAGCACAACCCAATAAATTGGAATAACTAAACTAGGAAAAAACCTTAAAAAAAGTGAACCATGTAATGCTTTTAGGACTGCAACCATCTGCTCACTGCACTTCCTGTGGGGTTTGTTCTGAGTGCTATGTTACAAAGCACTGATGTGAAGGGAGGGAAGGATGAGGCTGCCTGTTAGTGGAACGACGAGCAGATTTGTCGCAATTAAAAGTGTTGTTCTTGTCCCAGCGCCTCTTTGGGCGAAAAGGGAAGGAAAGAGCCAGATTTGAACTCTTCACTTCAGCTCCCTTTGGGGGAAAGAACCTGCTGTTCCGAGATGCCACTCAGCACCTGCAGCTTCTCGAGGAGCAGCTGGAGATTGCCTATGTCCTTGGTCTGGATTATGTAGCTCTCCTTAAGGGACTGGGCCACGAAGGTGAGAGGCCTTCCAGAGGACTGTAGCTAAGGAAAGGGAAGAAAAAGTTCTCCTTCCATGTAATTCCTCCCTGCCAGGCACAAGTGCACAGACCCAAACATCCCCTTACCAAATAACAGATTGGTGCATTGGTGAGGTGATCTCACTGTGCTCCTTCCCTCCCTCCCAGGGAGCTCTCTGGAGAACAGTGTCGTGCGCTGGTGCTGCATCAGCGATGCTGAGCTTCACAAGTGTGAGGAGTGGGCACTGAGCATCAAATCCGACCCCTTAGTCTGTGTCCAAGCAACTTCCATGACCAAATGCATCGAAATGATCAAGGTAGGAGACTCCCTCTGCTCGGAGTGTGTGATAAGAGTGCACAGGGTGTGTGTGTCCTGGTCTGACCTGAACTAGAGGAGGACCAGCTTGTGCACCAGAGGAACAAGTGGGAATGAGAGGGAGTTTGTGCAGGGGAATTTCTAACCCGTGGAGAGGCAGAGCTGCTTGGATACACAACTGATGCCAATCCTGGTTTTGTTCTTTTCTGGAATGCTGCTGGCAGAGC
Organism: Corapipo altera; assembly: GCF_003945725.1. Lineage (NCBI taxonomy): Eukaryota > Metazoa > Chordata > Aves > Passeriformes > Pipridae > Corapipo > Corapipo altera. The sequence goes on from NW_020884941.1 coordinate 2,700,223, forward strand.
AGTGAGGCAGACGCGGTGACCCTGGACGCCACACACGTCTACATCGCAGGGAGGTGTGGGCTGGTGCCTGTAGCTGCAGAGTGTTATGGTGAGTTCTCACGTGACCTTTTCAAGGAGAGAGGGAGTCAAAAAAGTGCCATTAAGAATACAGTTAAATTTTCACAGTTTGTGATGTTTTGTGATGGAAGCAGGAATTAGTGTATGTGTCCAAATACTCTCCCCAGCTGCTCCACTAACTGTCTAACATTTGGTCTGTTTATTACATCCCTTCTGTAAAAGGGACAGACGTGCTGGTGTGGCTGAAGAGGATCACAAGGGTTTTGTTGGTGTGCTGCCATGTAAAAGGAGTGACAGTAGTGGCAAGATCCTTAATAACTGTCTCTCCTCTCCAGGGGGAGATTGTGCCCAAGCTGCTGAGATCATGGAGAAAACAGGAAAACTAATTCATGTTAAGCACAAAGGTAACAGAATAACTTTGAGAGGGCAAAATACTTAGCTCTTCCTGAGACTGCTCTAGGGTTTATGTAAGAATGTATTTGCATGTTTGTTTGGAAGAAAATTTTCTGTTTAGGACAAGAGCTTTGTGGCTAAGCAAAGAATGCAGGTCCTGTACTGCAACTGAAATATTGTGACAGGATGAGGGAGGGAAGAGGGGGCTGTACCTGTCTGGAATACGTAATTGACTTGCTATAACCAGTTTTTGTCATTGTTTTGCAGCACTGCCACCTGTTTATGCTGTTGCCTTGGCTAAGAAAAGTGCCAAACAGATTAACATCCATAACCTCAAAGGAAGGAGGTCCTGCCACAGTCACCTGTACAGTCCTGCAGGGTGGTTACTGCTGTCCAGACACACAGTGGGAGCTCTGGGGAATGATACCCAGAACTGTGACATTGGCTCTGGTAAGGGCTGCTCTGGATTATCTGTTGACTAGACCACGAAAATCTGAAGCCCTAAATCTGGGAGTAAAATGAGATGGGGCCATGAGGATTCAGCCAGCAAGTGATTGCAGTCTCAGAGGGTGTCGAAGCAGCGTTTCCCCATATCTGACTGTGTGTGATTCCTCACAGGATTTAGCCCTCTTCTTGCTAGCTATTAGGATGGAAATCCATTGCTGTCTTTTCCCATGTGTGAAGAGGTTTTGGAATGCCTTGCCTTAACCTCACCTCGGTTTTCTTTCCTCAGCTTATCAGAATTACTTCTGGAAGGGCTGCATGCCGGGAGCAGATGGCAACATGTGCAAGGTGTGCATTGGGGACAGTGAGGTGGAGGGGGCCCGAGTCTCCAGCAGATGTGCTGCAGGTCACAATGAACAGTACTATGGCAACATGGGAGCACTCAGGTGAGCTTGTGATCAGAGTCAGAAATGCAGAGCAATAGCCAGAATTGGATTATTATTTTGCTGATGATTTCCTTGGAAAGTTTTTTTCCTCCTTTTTGTTGAGCAACTGGCTGTATAAACTTTTGCCAGAGTGTATTTTGTTTTGGTTGCTGTTGCTATGGGATGTTCAGCTGACTGGTGATTTAAAATAGTCCTGAAACCATTTCTAGAGCAAGGCAATGCTTCCAAACATGTAGGGCTTAGAGAATTGGTACTGACTCATTAAGGGGAAGGATTGAAAAATAGTTGAGAAGTCAGAGAGCAGAGGTGATGTGGGAGGAAACAGGGTAGGATACAGGAGGTAATTAGACTGGAGATACCAAAAAAATAGTTGAAGACAGAAGCAGAGAAGAATCTTAAAGGTGAAAGCACTCTTATAAAAAAATATATATATAATGCATTTAGTTGAATTACATTTCTTTCCTGCCCAGGCATGGGCAAAGGTGCACATTGTGCCCACAGCTTTGGCTTGGGAGCTGCTGGAAGGGATGACGGGATTCTCTTAGCAAATATGTGAACATATATGAGACCTATACTGACATCACCAGCTTGTTCCATGTGACAACCAAGTTATTACAGATGGGAGGGATGCTTCCAGCTACTCCTCTTTTAGCTTCAGGTGACTGTGCAAATGTCAGTCATCGTGCAGTGGTTATCTCTGATCGCTTCTTGGTTTTTTCCTGCACTAGGTGCCTAGTTGGCAATCCCAGTGGAAGAAGCTTTGGAGATGTAGCTTTCCTGGAACACTCTAACCTGCTCCAGAACATAGAAGGTGAGATGCAGATATTCTCTTTCCCTTTGAGAATGTTCATTAGCATCAGTCACTTCCCACAAAGTGACCATCACTTGTGAGGATCAGCCTTTACAGGTTTAATCTGGGTCCACAGTTTGGTGTTTGTGACCAGAAAACTGCAAGAACCTTCCTGCATGTGGGTGTTCCAGTAAAGCTCAACACTCAGATACTGTTAGAGAAGGAAAGAGGAAGAATTCCTGAGTGCAAAGATCAGTGTGTGTGTTGGGGGATAGTCATCCTTGGAGACTGCACTAATTTTTGGAAAGCTCAAAGCTTTAAAAAGCAGAGGATTTTCCCACCAGCCCTTCTCCCACAGGCAGCCAAAGTGCATTAAAACCCCATTGTTTTTAAATCAGAGTTTCCAGAATGAAAATGGCAGGTAAGGGCAGTGCTGTGGGTGTTTGTGCTGGGAGATGTTCTGTGGCTTCACTGTGACATGGCAACTTCCTTATGTTGTTTCACAGGCACTTATGGGATAAACAGGTCTAACAGCTTAATAGGCAGAAAACACTGCAAATTATTTTGCCTTTCACAGTTTCTAAAATAGCAATGTTACTACACTGTGAAATATTTAATTTCCTCTGGGAAACACTGATCTTTGCAACAGTCTAGCAATTGGATTTTGTTGATGAAAATGATTTTGGTTGAAGGAGCTTAAATCCCCTCAGTCTCTTAAATGATGTTTACTGCTCTGACAGCCCAAACATGCTTTTCATAGAGTCGAGGGGAAAGGGAATCCTCATTTTGTTCAGCCTCATGAAGCACATTGAAATTCTATTTTAGGCAATTTCAGTAACAGAAGAGACTTCTTGAAGAAAAGAATCTCTCTAAGATCAAGTGGGAATGTAAGGGCCTGGGAACCCCCAGGAAATCATGCAGCAATGAGCAGTTTGTTTGGGGAAGCAAAGGACATGCAGGCCAAAGTGCTTTGTGTCCAGAAAGGGATCTGGTCACAGATGAAGATGAGACATGATAGGCCTTGATGTTACTGTGGGTTTAGTTGAGAGGCACAGCTTAAGTTCACTGACCTGTTTCCTCAGTGCAACCACTACCCTGGTCCTTGTGCATTCCCAATGAATGACAACACAGACACTGTGTCTGTTTGGGACACACTGACTAAGCTTCTTCCTCTTCATTTCTAACATTTTTCATGAGATTCACCCTGTCTTCTGCTTTACTTTTGAAAAAGGATTTGCTTTCACTTTGTTTTCTTTTTAGATCTGGACAGCTCTGGTTGGGCAAAAGGTTCCACTGCCCTTGACTTTGAGCTGCTGTGCCCGGACGGGACCCGCGCGGCTGTCACGGAGTGGCCGGGGTGTCACCTGGGCCCCATCCCCCCCAGCACTGTCATGACTCGCCCAGTCACTGTCACTAAGATCTATGACTTCCTGCTGCAATCCCAGGTAAGGCAGGGAACAGGGAAAAGCTTGGCTTGTTGTCACCTGTTATGTACAACTCCTGAAAACCCTGTCAAGATCAAAAGCTTTCTATACTACACACATGAAGTGCCTTCATATCCAGTATGAAAGAATTAAAAATGTGCATAGGGTGTTAAGAAAATAATTATTTAGGTTCTCTAAAGGGGTATTTTGGCACCAGTTCCTATTCAGCAGCAGCCACACTTTTGCTGAAAAATAAAGCACTGCAAAACTGCATCTTCTTGTACCAATAAGGACAGTGCTAGATAAATGTGGACCCTTCTTTCTGCTATACCTAAAATTGAGAGTCACCAGCTTAACCTTCTACTTCTGATCCAAGCTGTGAAACTTACTTCTTCTCTCTTTAGGAATCTCTGGGAAGCAAATTGGATTCTGAATTCCAGCTCTTTCAGTCGTGGAGGTTCGGTGGAAGTGATCTGCTTTTCAAAGATGCTACTCAGTACCTCGTTCCTGCAAGTCACCTGAGCTATCAGGAAATCCTTGGAGATTCTTTCTTCCAGCTGGCAGAATCAGTGTTTAATTGCACACCTGCAGGTAAAGTCAAGTCCTTAATTCTGAGTTAGAGAGAAATGCAGCAGGCAGCCCCCTGTGCACAGCTATTGCCCTTTTGTTTAGGCTGTGTGGGAAAGTATGTTCTACATAATCCTGTTAGGAATAATTTCCCAAGGAGTCCTGTGTTTGGAGCTCCTTTAGAACTTCTGAAAGCTCCTATCTCAAAGCACTGAAAGTGGAGCTTTGCAGAAACAGAATAACCAACACATTGTAGAGCAAATATGAGGTTATTGAAATAGGACTGTTTTACTCTCACTCTGAATTTTTTCCCCTTCAATTCCAGGGATCAGTTCAGGAAAAAGGACATATAATGTTCATTTCTATATGCCAAACTTGGGGAAAAAGATAAGAAATTTTATATTTAATTCTTGAATTAACCTCAAAATAAGTTAAATAACTTCCTTTTTAAAAAGATCACACTATAGGGATTAAGATCAAAACCTTTATAAAACTCATCCCTTAAGGTGGCTTTTTCATTATTTTCCACTGAAAACTGTCTTAAGTGTGAAGTGTGCATTTAGCTGTCAGCAAAACTGGCACTGCCTATGGATCTGAAAATCTGTATTGAAGTAAATGAAGGTTACACATGAAATTAGACTTCTGGGAGTCTAAGTTGTTAAAGAACTGAAACTCAAAGGGGTAATTTTACCTCTATTTTAATGAATAGTACTTGAAGAATTTATTACTTTTAAAGCTGATAGCATCTTTAGGTATTTTCTTTCTGGTTTGTAGGCATCCTGGACTTCTGCAAACAGGATATCTGTGCATCCTCATCCAACTGACAGTGATACAGAGGCTGTCCAAGGCACATCACCACATCACCATCATTATTGAAAACCAGGAAATGTACAAGTCCAGCCCATCCAAAGCAGTCAGCAAGGAAACAAGCATCTCTAGAAATGTATGCTGAATACCTTCTTGTCTTTTTTTTTAAAGCAGGTTTGATGTTTATGATAATGTCAAACTACTCCTTTCCTGTTTGGAGCAGGGCAGCACAGGGAACAGCACAGAAGTAGGATCAGCAATTCTCTACAACTACTCTGGAGAAATCAGCATTTTTGTGGAAATAGCAGGGCCAATACCATGGACTAAAATACAGACTGGCATCAGTAGCACAGGTTAGTTGGTAGCATTTTGCCTTGCTTGTCTTATAAAGAGTTTCCATGCAACCCCCCCGCCCACCACACAGTCAACTGACATTTTGGTAACTGCAGCATTGTCCTCCTGTATCTGTGATTTTGGTTGCAGCCAGATAGTCCTTGCAGAATGCACATCTATGCCATAGGATGTATATGTAGTTACTATCAGAGCAGTGGTCTTTTCTGCTTTTAACTGGGAAAATGTATTTGCTTTTTTAACCAAGGATTTTTACTACTAAATGAAACCAATTTTTTTTCTCACAAATAAATGTATTAAGGCATTTAAGAACCAGCAGAACTGGATGCTTGCAGCCTTAAGGTGGAAAAAAAAAAGCAATGGATATTCATTCTTCTCAAAACCTCCAACCATTATTTTTTAGTACTTTGACACTTTGAATGTAAGATTCTATGAATGGTCAAAATATTACTTATCAATTAAACAGCATGGGTTTTACAAAGAAAAAAGTGGCTGTTAGTGGATGAAGATTGAGAGTGGATGGCTCTTCATGGGCAGGCTCATTTCAGTTTGTGAGTGTTACCACCCTCTGCTCTCAGACAAGGTTAAGTTTTTAATTAACAAAATAATTTAAAATCCTTCACTCAAAACTTTCCAGACCTTGCTACGTATGTTGCAGCTGTATAAACCTCAGCTATTAATAAGTGAGATGCAACTAGTGCAGACAATAAAGCCAGTGTATCTGCCATATAAAGGAAAGACATAAAAACCCCCTCCACCAAAACCAGCAAAGCCAGGCAGCTGTACTCAGTTGTAAAAAAATGCTGCTAAAAATACCTGGCTTTAAACAGTTTCTTCCAACAAGTTTTAAACAATTTGTCTTTCCTGTTGTGTGACTTACAGTCACACCTCTTCTGCCCCTTTTCACTTCCTGAGAAGGAAAAACTTTGCACTCTGGCTATAAAGTGTTTAGGATTCAGTGCATCTGAGCTGAGACTGTTCTCCATCGTGTTTGTGCCATTGTTTGACACTGACTCACCCAACGAGAGGACCCAAATCCAAACTCCTCCACCTTTCCCAGGAAGGTAAAGGTAATGGCTAAATGGTGAGTAAAGCAAGTCCCAGTCTGGTAACAGAGCCAAGTCCTCGGATGCTTGTTGCAGCCAAAGAGCTGTAGCCCTGAAGGAGGAGGGGAACACTAGAATGCTTCCTTAGCCTCTGAGGTGCTCCCTGCCTTTCCTTGCTGGAGCTCCCATGCCCTCTGCGGGGCCCGTGGAGCACTGCACCTCGGAGAAGGCAGTTCTGGAGCAGTGAAGAAATGCACCCGGAGCTTAGCTTTGCCAAGCTGATCAGTGATCAATCGAAAATCTGGGTTATACACAGCATTTTAGGGGTTGGAAGGGCAGGAATGCCATTTTCTGACACAGACAGTACAGGCCTTGGTGATGGTCCTGTGCTCCAGCTCTGATTCCCAAGCATCAGGTGATGCCTTGCACAGCCTGGACCACTGGCCAGCTCCAGCCTGGAATCTCAGCTCTGAGCAGAGCAGGAACTGGCCCTGCTCTTGGGCTCCTACTAGTCTGCTGTCTCAAGAGATGGATGCAGCCTCAATGCTGTGAATAGATCATGCTTAAAATTCCTCTTCAGGTGTGGCTATGGATGAAGGAACACCAGAACTGCTGCTCTGTGCCTCACCAACACCCTGTTACTTAACAGTGTCCATCTCTTTGGAGATTTGACCTCTTTCCCCCATGGATGCAGGACATGTATCATGCATGTTTAGCCATACAAGCCTGAAGGCCTTGAAAAACTGAAAGGTTCTCAGAAAAATTTATTTCCATAAATTAAAAACACACACAAAAGAAACAGTAAAATTTTAGATTCACACAATATTGAATAGAAACAAAATGCCAAGAGCATGATGGAGGCTAATGGCACAAGTGTACAAATTCTCATGGAGCTATTTGTTAACTTGATAGCATCATACAGATTTTCAATCCACAGTTATCATCCAGATGCTAGAAAAGCACCTGGAACATAATATACCAAAGGCCCACCTGTAATCCAATACAATGAGAACTGCTGGCAGGAATTCATATCCAGCAATCATCAGAACTCAAATGTACACAGCCAAGAGGCCAGCCAGGCTCATGCTGTACCATACATTAAGGAGCTTCAGCTGCTCCAGTCATAGCATGATGAAAATAACATTTTTTTTTCTTGGAAAGTGATCTTTCTATCTCCCATAATCAGCAAACCTAGCAAAGAGCTGCCTGGCTCTCCATAACTTACTACTAAGAGACAGGACATGGCAAAAGCTTTGCAATCCTTCTGGAGCTGCTCTGGTCATCACTCTGTGAGCAAAGATATACAATGTCTTTCCATGGTGATACAAAAAAATCCTCACTGGAGTGGGTTCACTTGATGAAAAGGCAAATGCACATCTCCTCCAGCTACAGACCCTCTATCCTTTTTTCTTGCAGTTCTCTGTGACAGAAGCAGCTCAGAGTGGCCAATGCTCAGCTTTTGCACAGTCCCCACTCCCACTGTGCAAGCAGCAGCCCCAGGGAACAGGCTGCTCCAGGAGTGCTGTAAACAGCAACAGAGGTGGGAAAGGAAAAGAGAAAAAAGTGCACAAGCACAACTGACACCTGTTTGCTGGAGGGGGGAGATGCTTGGTCTCCATTAGCTCACATCATCATACAGACACTGAACCAAAAGAGAATAATGCTGGATATTTGGGTTGCCACAAACTAAGGTCTGGGACAGGCTAAGCAACTGCAACATTTTTGTAACTCCTTCAATTACTGTAAACCAAAGAGAACTGAGTGTTTTCTTTGCTCTCTCTGCTGTAGCTTGTAGAAAGAAAGCTAAGAAATGTTCTTTCAAAGCAATCAGACAAGATAGAACAGAGAGGCGGATTAAAAAATCCCCACTCAAAACAAACAAACAAACCCCAACATAAGCCAAAGGAAAAAACCTAACACATTCCCTGTTTTAAAGTACACTAGAGGTCTGAACTTTTCCTGGACCCAAGTTTCTTCCCTCCCCACCCCTATCTTTATTTTCTTAAAGCCCCCACTAAGGTTACAGCTCAATTGTGTCACAGCACTGGAAGCCTCCCATATTAATAGAAGGTGAATGAATGTTCTCTAACAATCCCATTTTATAGCATAAATCCATAAAAATATATCTCTCACTCTTGCTACCACTTCCAACCAATCCATAATTGGGCTAATAAACCAGGATAGGGAAAGTTTCAAACATTTTTTTAGGAGGCAGTCAACCTTTGTTTTTTAGGGATTTCTTTTTACAAAAATAAAGAGGATCAATTAGAATGTTCTACAGCAGCTTAAAAGCTTAACCAGAAAAATAGTATGTCAATATGTTCAAACTTTGCTTGCCTTGGTACTTTACCCTCAAACTCCAAACCCTACTCCTCTAAGTGTGCACTCCTCTCTTTTCTTCAGTCTTCCTGATTAAAGATAATTACCCTTAAAAACAAGAATGTAAACCTTTGGGAATCCCAGCACATAAGCTGGAAGCAAAACCAACCAGATTAGACTTCTTTCAAGACTCAGGCACACACAGTGTAATAATCCTCTTCCATTTCTCTACTTTCAAAGCTCTGAAATTCAACAGATTGCTTGATAATTTTTAGTTTTCTGTTTGGTCAGTAACAGAAGTGGTAGAGCAACAGAAGACAATTATAGTATTTTCAGTCCTGCATTTATTGGGACTTTATAAAAAATACCCACCCACTAGGTATTTGCTCACTTTGAAGGTCAATAGAAACTCTATTACATGGGCAGGTAAATAAGAAAGTGCAAGTTCAAGTGAAAGAAAGAACAGACTAATTCAATTTGAGCATCCCAGGAATGACAGCTTTGCCTCAATAACTCCTCTAGGCACTAAGGGACAATGACCTGAACTGCAGCTGGCATTCACCTGGAATTATGCTTCAAGTAAGGGTAACAGAAGTTATGCCAGAAGGGAGCTCTCTTCCTTCAAAAGGCAGAGCTGAGAAATTGCCCAGAGCTGCATCAGGGGATTACAAATGGCCTTACATAAAAGATGTCCACGTGCCAGGAGGCTCTTGGTGCAGCACTGGCTATTGTGGACAACAGTGTGTACACAGAGGATCCAGTTAAGAGCTACAGGAATTAAAAATCTACAGTGGTAAAAAACCCTTTAAGATGGAAAAAAAATTTCTTGTTGACATTAAGTTAATATTTTTAATGGGTTTAAAATAACTTTAAAGCAAGGCCCAAAGATTTTGCTGGTATTCTCTACATGCAGCAGCTCAGTTAAACAGAAATCTCTGCTTATGTATCCTGCAGTTTAACATCCTCATGGGCTTTTCCTCTGGAGAAGAGGTTGGCATCAGCCAAGTAAGTAAAAAAATCTACTATTTGGGAAAAAGTAGTACTGGGCACCATTTTTCCTTAAAACATTACCCTTTTTTGAGTTTAATAATGTTAAAAGGTGTCCTCATGCACCAAATAAAGAAACATATACAAAGTGCAAGTTATATAAAGTCTGGTTATGTGAGGCTTCTGCTGCCTGGAGCCAGGAAGGGCACAGAAACTCAGAAGGAACCTTCTAAGTCAACAGAAGGAAGAAACAATTGAATGCAAACCCAGACAGCTACGTTTAATTATTAAAAAGTTAGTGGTATATCAAGAATGTGTTTGCTAGAATTCACCTTTATCAAACACTGCACCTCTTCTGTCACCTTGTTCAAAATAGCCATTAATTACAGTAACAACAGCAGACTCAAATGTGCAAATGATCTGGAGTACAGAGTTCTAGCATCACTGAAAGTGCACTACTTCCTCCTTTACACTCCTACTCTACCCCCAAAAGGTGTTTAAACATAATTAATTAAATATAAGCAGTATTTTCCAGAGGTTGAGGAAGGAAGGGTAAATTTTATGTGGCTGTGTTACACTCCAATAGGGACTTAAAAGAATCCCTCCAATAGCATTTAAAAAAATAAAAAACAAAATAGCACCTTAAAGAGGGTCACAGCCAAAAACTGATTATCAGATGTTAGAACAGAGTAATGCATGGAGAAGTCAGTAGATTTCTCCCCAGAGGAAAATACTCCAGAGGCTGACTGGACCATTCCCAGCTCCGTGGCTCCCTCAGATGCCGGAGGCCTGCTCCTGCTCCACCTCCTCTGCAAAAAAGGCTTCAAGGGCCATGAGCTTCTGACTGAGCAGCACATCCAGCTCTGCACTCTGCAGTGCAGCCCTTTTGGCTCGGGTGAAAGAACCCACTGCTTTGACTTTGCCTCGTGTCTTCCTTTTCCGGGGAAGAGTAAAGTCCTGGAACTCGAGAATCCGCTTTCTCTTCTGCTGGCTGACAGAAATCAAGTGTCCATTCTTCTCCTTGGGCTCTTCAAAGATTGTTTCCAAGCTCCTGGTAAAAGCAGAGAACACTTGGTGAACACTCGAGCAGCAGCAGCAGCAGCAGCAGCAGCCCCTTTACATGGACAGGGACAGTGGGGGATTTCATAACCCAAGTAAAGCTGCTTTAACTTTGACATTTTTACAGCTCTTCCACACCTCCTGTAATGAATATTTTCCACAGCTTCCACCTCCTGCCACTGCACCTTACTGCCAGCTAATTCCTCACTGCTGCAGAGACACTGGGGGAGAATCTCCTTATATCTGTATTTCAGCTCAATTATAGAATCTTGATTTTATAGAATAAATAGGTTTGAACATCTGATGACATTCATATTTTAAAGAACATGTAGTTCCCTTTGAATTCTGACAAAGTAATTACTTCACTTGGATGGAGACTGGAATGAATGAGTAGATGAAAAAAAGATACAAATCCATACTTAACCAGCTGCAAATTCTTAGTTCATATTCTATTTTACTGCTTTCCATTCAAATAGTAAAAGATACTATTTTTGAATTAACTTTCTCTACCACTTTAAAGTAGAGCAATTTAAAAAACATATCTCCCTCTCAGCTTTCAGACATGTTTCATCTCCTCTCTCTCTCTGCCTAATTAATTTACATTCATCTTAGTTTTCTCATTAGGAAGCAGAACCAACCTGGCTGGAGGAGGGGACTTGTAGTTCTTGTTTGTGTAAATTTCTTCTAAACTAAATTCTTTCTTCTTAAGCCTGAAAAAAAGTAATGACAAATCAATCAAGAAAGAAGAATTTCAAACCCACTTCTCTTCCCAGCAAGCAGATTTATGAGAAACAAGTACGAGTTCTTTGCCTAAACGCTGAGTAATTGTGCTTTAATTGGGGACAGGGAGGAATGAAAAATGAGCTCATTAAGGACCTAATTTCATGCAGTGTTTTTACAAGGTCTGGGTCAAGACTTGCCCTTTCTGCAGAGGTCAGTATTCCTTCTAGCATTCTGTGATGCTTTGAAATAATGATGCTCAAAAGAAGAAGGGGAAATGCCTTCACAGGTCCCTTTCTGGTGAAAGCTAAGAAAAATCTTCAAGTCTAACAGATCAACACTTTATCTCTTGAGACTCCTTTTAGTTATTGACCATTTCCAAGCTGATCTCTGAAGAAATGCATTCCTTTGTCAAAGCTGCCACTTGTGTTTAAGACAAAAGTGAACAAAATACCAGATGACTGATTGGAAAAGCTTTATCAACATTTGGCACTGTGATTACCCTCACTTCCCTAAGATCATATGCCACAAACAAGGAAGGAACTGGGAAGAACTCCAACATGATGTGCATCAACAGAACTTTCCAACAGATCACTTCATCTCACTGTGCACTGCAGAATGACTGATTTTCAATCTATGTCTATCAAAACAAATTTCTTTCTTCTTTAGAAAAATCATTCCACAGCAGTTTAGCTTTCCCCATTTTGGCCAAACCTCAGTGAGTAGTTCTGATAGAGCTGACAGCAAACAGACATCACTCAGCTGGGGCTGTACAAAACAGTGATGGTAAGAGAAGCAGTTACTGAGGTGACTGTACTCATATGGAGGAAAGGTAAGCAGCAGGAGCTTGTCTGAGTCCATTTCAGAGACACTGCTCACCTTTTTGGTTTGGGCAGTCCCATTGGAGTAAGGTTAGTGTCCGGCTTGGGAACAGTTTTCCTGATTCGGATCTCTGAGACTTTCTTTGGCCTCTTTTCTGGCTCAGTCTTAAAAAAAGAAAGAAGGAAAAACAAAAGTTAAAATGAAGAAAATTACAACCACATCAGTCAACAGAATTCCCTTTTCTGCTGAGTATATCTATATGCTGAGTATTACCTAGTATGCTATTATCTATAGATTAAACATTCCTCTCTGGTTTGCCACCTTCTTTCTGCATGAATCAAAGAAAGCAGCAGCACAGACCAGACCCTGCAGCCTGTTTTCTCCCCTCATCTTTAACAGTTACAAGGTTAATATTCAGCAGCAGCAGCAGCAGCTTCAAGTTCTGGAGACCCAGGAGTCTGAGAGACCTACAATATAAAATGAGCTCACTTTTTTCAGTTCTGTGTCATCCTGGGATCTCAGACAGGCTGGAACGGGAGCATCGGCTTCATCGAGGGCGTGGACCTGGAGCTCGGATGCTGAAAGCCTGGGGGGGGATGGCAGTGACTCTGCAAGTGTGGGAGGCTTTGGTAACGGGAGCGGGAATGAAGCTTCCAGACTGTAACACAGGAAGAAGGGAACACATGTAGATTAATACCCAGCTGACACTGCAGAGCATTCCCTGCTCTCAGTGATGCTCCTACATTGCAATATGGGCACGAAAAGCAATGCAGTTCACAGACACTGCCCCAGGAAGTGAACTCTGGTACACACACAGAGCCAAAACTGCTGCAGCCCACACTGGTACTGACACAAACTCAACTGCCAGAGTACCTGAACAGGTAATTTTAAACCCACTCTTTTTCTATAACTAGTTTACAGCTCTATTTATCAACTACTGATAGAAAGGGATTAATCCTTTTCTGCCAGCAGATTTCTAAGACACAGCTATTAATCATACTTTCTATTTACAGATAAACTTAAAATACAGCTCTTATATCTGCCATCCCTGCACTGAAAAAGAACAGAAGGAAGTTTCAGCACCAAATGTCCAGTTGCTCAGGCAGGAAGGACATAGATCAAGTAAGGAACCAAAACTTTTATAGTTTCACATATTCATTTCATAAAAAGTGGCACAGTGTGGTTCAAAGTACCAGAACTGTTCTGTGCAATGACCCACAGGGTGTTTGCATTAATGCCCCTCCACTCTTCTCCATTACATCACCCAGTCAGGTTACTTCACTGACTTTTTAATCACAAAGCTGTTCTGGGAGTGAACTGCCAAAAGCTGAAAGCCAAAATGACACAGGCAATGGCTTTCTGAGACAGCTCACGATCCCACTGCTCAGAATAAACATAGACTCACCGTATGTCACAGCCTGCAGTCTGCAGTGCTTCCATACTCTGGGCAGGGAAGTGTGGTAACATGGCATAGCTGCTTCAAAAGGACAACGAGAAAACAAAACAAAACAAGGCAGAAATTAGGTCTACACCATAACAAGATGAGGGAAAAATTATTAGTATAAACTGGACTGTAAGACAAAAGATACTCATAGCAGGAATGAGAATGAAAGACTAAAATGATATAAAAGCAAGATACATCTGCCATTTAAGCCACTAAATTTCATTGACAGCTTGTTAAGGAAATAGTCCTACTTTCACTTAAAAATGGTAGTGGTGAGATAAGGAAATAAAAGTATAGAAAGAGAGAAAGACAGTAGTATTGCAAGTCATAATTATTTCTATATAATTATTAAAGTCTAAAAGTTGTAATTATTTCTATGAAAGTCTATATTCCTTATTCAAAACCCCCAGTTTTTAAAGTAACCAAAAACCTTGGAGGATTTGGCTGCTAAATAAAACAAAGTGCATAATGGCAACAGTAACAAGTGAAAGGAAGTATTTCCATAAGATTAACTCCCTGTTGTCTCCAACTCCCACAGCCTTGTCCTTAGCAATTGGAATAACCAATGGGTTGGTAATTACCATAAATCTATGGCATAAAAGTCCTTTGACATTAAGCTGTACTACTAACAGCAGGAAATCAGTTTGGATGGCTTTTAGTGCATTAAATAGCAAATCTTGTTCTCTCAAATCCACAGCTAAATGCACTTTGCTGTTCTAAAACCCAGCCATGCTGGCAGCACAGGGAAGTCCAACTAACTGTAGAGAAGGTGGTCAGAAAGACCCTTTTCTTGTGTTTTTCATTTCTACCAGAACTGTAACATTTTGTTTCTCTCACTGTTCCACTATTCCAACGCTGCTGGAACCTGGCTCAGCAGTGCAGCAGAGCCCTCCCTGCCAGAGGCAGAGCTTACTGTGTTATGCAATAATAATAATAAAATAACAATAATAATAATAAATTACAAGAATGGGGAAAAAACCCTTTAGAAATATTTAATCCAAATAAGCATTAATTAGAGAAAAGAATGCTTTATTATTGGCAGTGGAAGTGACAGAAGATTATCTTTAGGCAGGAGAACTACTCTAGTTCCTTGTTCTTTTGGTTATTGAAAACACTGTGAGTGAAATAATTTAAAGAGAAAAATCTTTTTCAGAAGAAAGTGGCCTGCAGGGAACTTTTCAATTTTTTGTGATTTTTAACTATCTTAATCAAAATAAGCAAAGATTTCTGTCATACTGGGAGCTGAAAATGCTTTTAGACTGCACCAAACACACTTCTTGTATTTACATACCAAACATTTATTTCGTGATTTTTTTTGAATACACACAAATTTAAGAGGCATTTACTGAATTGTCCTTTTTTCACTGTTCCTGTTAATAACTTTAAGAATTATTAGTTGATGAGAACAGGCAGTCAATCTTCAGCAAAACGGAATCTAAAAAGGTGTTAAATATTTAAAATGTTAGGTTTTGTTCTTTATGTTGTTTTATTGCCAAACTTTTAATATTCATTTTGATTTAGAAACAGAATTTATTTGCTGCACTTCTTTAAACTCTTCAGCTCACCAGATGCTACAATAACTTCACTTGGAAGAAAATCCGAGTGGGGCAGAATTAAGGCTGCCTCACACATATATTTGTAAGGTATCTTGGAGAAAAAACAAAGGGAGTTTTAGACTATTTTAACTCTAGGTTATTTTTCACTTGAAGTGAAAAGGTTTGATTTAAATTCTCTCCCTTTGGGAAGAAGTTCATTCATAGCAAAACATGCAGTTTTCAAACGACCCTTCATGTCAGGAATGAACTCGTCTCACACTTCCAAGGACAACAAGCCTCAGCAATACCAAACAATACATTCACCTCATACACACAGGTAAGTTTTAAAAAGGTGATTGTTTTGTTTTTACCAATGTGTTATTTTTAAGCTTAGTGCTCAAACTGTACTTTACTGATAAAATTATTCCAGAGCTACTCATGCGTTCATTAGAAAATTCAGCCTGATAAATTGACTCAGCTGGAATGAAAACAGAAGCAGGTCCCATAGAATGTGCTGAGAGTTGTCTCTATGCTATTATTCAACTTATTTTAGTGCAGACAGCTCCCAGAATGGGGCAGCACTTCCATAAGCTCAGTCACACCTTTGGTAGACATTAGAATTTATATTAACAGAATTTATATTAACACAACTTTTAGGTGTGTTTATAGAAAGCAAAGTGCAGCATTAGTTATCTGGCAGGATTTTTGGTTACACTTATGTCAGGCTATGGCATAAGACAAATTCAGCAGTTCAGACTGCCATACTAATCAAAAGAATTCATCACAGTGACTTTGCTACAGGGCTCAGGAGCCTCTACTCTGCCCAGGAATAAAACCAAGGACTAACTGCCCCGTGTCACTGAGGGATGGATAAAGGGCAGAATCTTTGCTCAAAAGCATGAAAAATCCTGTGACAGAGCTAGGAAAACCTCCTCTTCATTCTGTTTATTAGTAAAATGATCTTATATGCTGACAGCAAAGTTAAATTAAATATGCAAAGTAGATTTCAGTCCTCTCCCCACTCATAACAAGAACGACACACAGAGAAAAATTCATTACCAGCATGAACTGGAGCTACACTTGTGTGTGACAGCAATACCAGGCACACACTGTCAGAAGGTATAACATGCACAGAGAGCCTTTAATTAGCATAGAACAGTCATGGAATACAATTAAAAATTTAACTGAATGCAACCCCCCTCCCCTTCCGATTCTTCCTAACCTGATATTGAGCACTTTACAGTTGGTTCCAAGTGGCACTTGTGCCTCAGACCTCTGAAAAAAACTTTCCTACCTCAGAAATCCAGTTGCTCTGCAGTCACTCTGAATAGACCTAATGAAGTAGCTCACCTTTTGCATTATATACTCTGATGCATGGTGTGTATATTTTGCAAGGGAGAAGAAAATAGAGTTAGCCATTCTGCCAAAACAGGACAGTATTAAAGAAGTGAAGGCAAATATATTTAAATTCAGCTAACAGACTGTTCTGTAGGAAAGAATCTTCCACGTTGAGCCATTCTTGGAGCAGAATGCGTAGATTTGGAACAGGGGAAACTGCCCCTCCAATGCAAGCTGCAATTACCCTCTCCCTCCCAAAAAGGAGCCAGTATATACCCTGTACAGATTTAACCTCAGAAATAAGTTGATGGGTTTTACCTGTTCTCGATGCCCACACTTGGCTGCCACTTGCAGTGATTGGAATGGAGAGGAGGGATTTCGGAAGGACGGGCAGAAGGACCGTGCTGACTCCATATGGAGAGGACCCTGCCCAGTGAGTATGGCAAGGAGGAGACGAGGTCAGCGGATACACAGCTTGGATACCTTGCCCCTTTCAAACCCTGTGCCAGTTGGGATATAAATAGTCTCTGGATGGTAGGAATATGACTGCTTAAGTTTCTTCTTCTTGTCCAAATCCTGTAACATCCAGGGGAAGAAAGTGCTAACACTGTGCGAAGGCCAAGCGTGGAACAACCTCCTCTTCTCTCAGCTACAGTGTTTCTTCCACGGTCAGGATGAAGAGCATCAGTCCTTGGGGCTGTTACGGAGTGAGAGGAATGAAGCTCTTTATTTAGAGTAGAATCTTCCTTGAAAGCTGTTGTATCTGAACAGCTTTGAGACAGGAGAAAAGACAAAGTCCACTTTGAAGCTGGTGCTGGCATTTCTCTGGAAATAGGTCCGTGATGTACAGAGTGCTGGGATGTAATCCCTGTGAGGTCTGGCACGAGACTGGAGTCCAATTTTATGTGAAAAGAAATTGGGAAAACTGGGGTGTCCGAGAAAGAGGTCGGAGGCTTGTGGCTTAAGTCTGAAAAAGGTATTTTGGTAGTTTCTACAGGATAAAGTGCCAAAGGCTGAAAGCTGAACATCTTGGTGCACCAACTGCCAGCCCAGCGTGAGTGAACGTTCCTGTTAATGCAAGAAAAGGCTTCCAAGAGATTTTTCGATCTGTGGTGGCTGTACCTGTCACCCACTGGAAGCATTTCAGAGGAATATGGCCGAGGTTCTAAGTCACAGGCGCCTTTGGCAGGGGCCAGGAGCTTGTTGGCCATGGCAGACAACTTGCTCAGCAATGCTGGTTCTTTGGTACATTTCCGAAATTTCAAGCTGTTCAACAAACTGCCCCTCCTGGCCCTCTGCCTTGGCATAGGAGCAACTCTCAAGGGTGTTTCCCTTTCCGTTGGTGGTGGTTGACATGGAAAGTACAAAGATTCCAGAGGTGTGTTTTCCTGCTTAGGGGATATTTGCAGGGGTAACTCAAGGAAAGGTGGACTTTTAATTTTTTTGATTTTTCTAATGGTTTTTAGCTGATACGATGTGGGAACCTTTTTGCATGTCCTTCCAGGTTGTATTCTTAGTGGAAGAGGTCCTCCTAGTTTCTTTGTCGTTCCTCTTAGTTTATTTGTAGTTCCAAAGGCACCGGGGATTCCATCATACCCTAAATTAAGGTTCAGGTTTTCCATTTCTGAATCCTGAGTCTTCAAAAACTGTGAACTAATAATATCTGTGGTAATCTTTGGCCTTTTAACTTCTTGTAAAGTGCTACATAGTTTCCTTTCACTGCTTCTGACAGCAAAAGTCTCCTCTAAAGGACCTTCAAACTTCGTATTTCTAGATGTCACCAACCCATTTGAAGAGCTGCCTAAGAGTTCAGAACTGTGCAACATACTGGGTGTGATTTTTGCTTTCTCTTGCTGTTCTAAATTCTGTTCTTGGCGTGCCTGGTCTGACTGATGCACTTCCATCTTTTCATACTTCTTCTTTTGTTTAGTTACTTGATGTTCCTCTGTTTGGTCAAGTCTCTTTGAACCTAAAGCCTCACTCTGCTTGCAAAGTGCATGAGTTGGTCCTGTGTCCTGGCCCTCTGTTCCCTCCCATACATGATCTGTGCTCTGTGCAGTTGATTTGTAAGGCACACGTGCTTCCCTGCAAACCACCCAGTTTGGGGATGGCTCTGTGCCCCTGTCTGATGGGGAGCTCAGAGGTGGATGGAGTGTGGGTGTTGGATCACACTGCACTCCTGGGGAAGCCTCTGCCTCACACACAGCTTGACAGTCCTGCACAGTTGCTGAAAGCACACTGGTACCTGCTAAGTTTGTGAGCTTTCCATCATTTTTTCTTTCATTTGAAACATAATTTAGGTTGGATCTTGAGATTTCTTCCAAAACCTTGCCATGATTCTCAGTACTGAGGGGGACTATTTTGCTACCAGACCCTTTAGGATCTTCTAACAAGGCCCATGGATGATTTCTGAGCAACTTTTTTCTAGGGGCTACTTCTTCTCCCATCTTCTCTTCTACACATGTATTTTTAAACTTCTCTTCACAGGGAGGAGTTTTTGGTGAGGTCCCATCCATGTCAGTTGGTGTGCAGTGCCCCTCACCTTTCAGGCTTTCTTTGCTGTGGGCACAAACTCTTGAGCTTTTTGCACCATTTAGAGAGCCTGGTGCCATTTCACTCTCTGAAGAGGGAATCTCAATATTGCTGCATTTTCTCTTAACAGAGATTATTACAGAAAGAATTTTTGTCATTGAAGAATCTTTGCTGAATTTTTTGTCTGAAAACAAGTCATGTCTTTGTTTATTCTCAGGTGACATACACAGCTTTTCTTCCTCAGGCAGAGAGATGCCACAGCTCAGAGCTGACAGTGTTTCTGAATCCACCTGAGTCTTACTAAAAGGTTCTTGGCTGTCAAACTTTCCAGAATGGGATGGACCGACACCCCTTGGAGCACTGGTTTCTTTACCAGGCTCAGACATTAACTGTGGGCAAGTGTTATTTAAGACAGGTTTTATGCTCAGACTTTCTCTGTGTTCTGTACCTGAAAGCTCATTCATATTTTCTGGTTTAGATGTATTTTTAAACTTCTCTTCACAGGGAGGAGTTTTTGGTGAGGTCCCATCCATGTCAGTTGGTGTGCAGTGCCCCTCACCTTTCAGGCTTTCTTTGCTGTGGGCACAAACTCTTGAGCTTTTTGCACCATTTAGAGAGCCTGGTGCCATTTCACTCTCTGAAGAGGGAATCTCAATACTGCTGGATTTTCTCTTAACAGAAATTGTTACAGAAAGAATTTTTGTCATTGAAGAATCTTTGCTAAAAACTTTGGCTGAATATGGATCACAGTTGTCTCTTTGTTTATCCTCAGATGACATACACAGCTTTTCTTTCTCAGGCAGAGAGATGTCACAGCTCAGAGCTGACAGTGTTTCTGAATCCACCTGAGTCTTATTAAAAGGTTCTTGGATGTCTAACTTTCCAGAATGGGATGGACCAACACCCCTTGGAGCACTGGTTTCTTTACCAGGCTCAGACAATAACTGTGGGCAAGTGTTATTTAAGCCAGATTTTATGCTCAGACTTTCTCTGTTTTCTGTACCTGAAAGCTCATTCATATTTTCTGGGTTATATGACATGGATGTCCCATGGATTGATGAGATGGGTAAAAACTGGGCACTAACTGTATTTTCCTGGTCCTCCACCAATGACTTCATCTTTGGCAAAGACAGATGTGTTTTGTTTCCTGCAAACACCAGCTCTGCTTTCTCTGGTGCAGGTTTAATAGAACAATGCTGTGAGCCATGTGCTTCACTCTCAGAAGAGCTTTCTTTGAGAGTTCCTTTACTGCCTGGTTCACATTCACCCTCGTGTTCTTTTAGTTTGATTGTCTTCTCTTCAATTAGATCATTGATAGAGCCCATGGATCCTGAACAGTCTTCATTTCTCACACCAATTGAAGAGTCCAAATTCACTACATTCTCTTTGAGAGTTCCTTCAGACCCGTCTTCTCTTGCATATCTGTGCATTAACAGAGGCAACTCATCCCCTGCTTTCAGCACTACCTCTTCCCCCAGACTAGAGCCAGATTCACTTCCATCTTCAGAGCTGTCTGTAGTTTGTAAGCCAGGGTTTGGTTGGTTGGGTAAAGTCTCTAAGGATGGGTCACTGCCTGAGCCTGGGCCACCAAACTCACCCTGACAACCAAGACACCAGTTTTCCCTTGGGCAGAGGGTGGGTTCTCTGTGGCTGGCATGTTGTGTTGGGATGCTCACGTTGGCAGGTGCTGGACATGCAGCACAGGCTGAGGTGCTGCAATCTGAGGGATCTGCTGGGAGTGAGGGCGCTTCCTCCTGCTCCCGAGTGCCCAGAGAGTTGCAAAATCCAAAATTATGAACACAGGTGTTTTTGTCCAAATATGTGACTAATAACTGTTCACTGGTCTTATTTCTCTGATTGCCTTCAGGAGCATTTGGAGAATCCAGAGTTCTTGTTCTGCCACATTTCTCTGTCTGGCAAGTACGTGTGCACATCTGTTCCTTTGCCTCCTCTCTGTCACAAACAACTTTGCTGTCATGTGCTACTTCACAAACATCAAAGAGTTTCACAACCTCCACACTCTTATTTGAAATCTCATCTCTTACCGAGGTAGCAGCAGACTTCTCTGCAGTATAAGCTGAGCAAAACATGTTTTTTCCTGTGGGAATGTCATTTATCCCATGCAGAGCTACACCTCTGTTGCCCCAGTCATCTTCACAAGGAAGAGATCCACATGCCAAAGGGAAGTGTGCTTCTGGAAAGATGATTGCCTCTTGACTATTATATCCAGCTGAAGACTCTCCTTCCAAATTACCATTTTCTTCAATCTTCTTATCAACATCAACAGAATGACTGTTCAGGAAAACTTCACCCACACGTGCACTCCCTGATAAAATCCAGGAAGCACAAGCAGCTGTACACTGGTCTTTTATACACTGATTATTACAATGCTGTGTGTAACAATGTTCATTTTCTAAACCAGTGATCACTCTCTCCGGATTTCCTCCAGATTTCATGTCCTTTTGGGATACCCTGCTTGTCACATTAGGGTTAGCAAAAGTCCTGGAACTTACTGAAGACTTGAATTTGTCTTTATGAAGCAAAACTTCAGTGACTTGTGCCCCTGTTGTTCCAGAAGCACCAATGGTTTCTGTTCCAGACAGATTATCCCAAGCCTTGTCCCTGTGTGGAATTTCATTAGCAGTACAAGGAGGACACTCATTATTATGAGGTTCTCTTGCTTTCTGTAAAACAGGAGGTAGATTTACATTTAGTGTATAAAACAAATGTGTTTCTTTCCCGGTGGACAAACTGCCACTGCCATCAGCTTCTGCAGCTTCAACTACACCAGCAGCCAACCCATCTGATGTTGTATTGCTCTCAGAGTCCTTTGCAAGCAGTTGTGCCTTGGGTGGATCTTTTTCCAGCTTGGTACCAAGGTCAAGACAGCTGTGGTTGCTGGGAGGAGGAATTTTATTGGAGGTATTGTAAGAGCTTATGTCTCTCTGTCCAGTTCCATGGGAAGCAATGTTGCCTGTTTCCATCAACAGACTCTTTTCTTTTCTACCATCCTTGAACAGGTCACTGAGAGAGAATTGCCACTGGTTCTTTTTTAACTTCTCACCTTCTGATGGGATTCTTTTAAATTTTTCCTTGGAGAACTCCTCAGGAAATGAAGCAACAGAACTAAAAACTGAAGAATGACAATGATCAACACCCTGTTGAGCTTCAGGCCGGCTCCAAACTTCCATGTTATCTCCCACAGCAATTTTTCTCCAGACTTCAGCAGCCTGTCCAAACTGAGAGCTGTATGATTTACCTATACCAGCACTTAATTCCCTAGGATCAGTTTTAGCACTAGATAATCCTTTGTTCCTCACCGCTGGGATCTGCTCTACTGGCACAGATGTGGAGCTTCGATTCCCTACACACCCAGTTCCATGATCACAATGAATGGGATGTTCCACGTTTTGGGGAAGATACTTTAGAGGGGGTTCATTGATAATTCCATGAACTGCAGTACTACTGTTTTCTAGTGGCATATTTCTGAAGTCCAGGTAAGAGATGCTCTTTAGAACCGGACATGAAACTCCAGAACTCGGTATGGACAGTGTCCTACAGCTCCCTGCTGAGGACAACCCACAAGGGTCATTTTGTTTGGGTACAACACCCTTACAGAAGTCACGAGCATCATGTTCATCCTGCTGACAAGTCTGGCAATGAGCAAGTGATGCACTGAATTCATTAACAGGATTTCGTCTGGGTAACTTTTCTTCTTTAATCTCCAAGGCAGACACACCACTCCCCCCTGCTCTCATGGCAGTGTGGGCTTCCAGCCCAGTAAAGTCTTGGGGATGGTCTGTGGCTGCTCCAATGTCCATGACTCTTAAAGGCTCTAGAAAATCTAAGATGCTGGTTTGTTTAACCCCAGCTCTGGCCAGGACTGTGTCTACATCTGGGCATTCCTTGCTCTCAGCTGGAAGACCTTTACTCACTCTGTCATTCCTGTATCCTGCTTTACTAAATATCCTAGTCCCATCAGCCTTCATACCTTGTACTTCTTCAGGGAGCTTTGGCAGAGTTTCAGCTGTCACCTGAACATTTGCTTGGTTTTCCTCTGCATAAGAAAAGATAAAGCAAATCAGAAGCATACACTAAATCTGGACAGCATTCAGCTTAGTCCCTCTGGGTGTTGTAGCAATACTGCAGTGTCAGTGACCAGGATGTTTCCAAAAGGGAGAATCGATGCTAACAATGTTACCACCAGCCTTTAGAAGATAAACGAAGCACTCCACCACCACCCTAAGGTAACAAACCCAATCCATTTCAATACAGACATTCCAAGACCTGGGTATTTCAGATTCCTCTAATATCGAGTGAGGTGCAATGCAGGCCCTATAACTTAACACACAGGCCACCAGCAAAAAGCTTATTTTTAACATCAAAACTGGGGATTTGATCTGCTCCAGCCTGGAGAGATGGCTGGGCATTGAGTGGCCATTTCTTCCTCCTTGAAGACATTTCTGTCAGTGACTCATCCAAAGGAACACAAGGCATATCTCATCTGTCCAAGCAATTTGGATTATTAATAAACTCCTTCCATAAAATCACAAAGAAGGTGCTAATTTAAGAATTACAGTTACCGTGGAATATCTTCATATTCAAAACTTTACAGGGAACATTTTTGCTCAAAATTCTGCAGATCTTTTCCAGATTTTCTAGTAAGGACTAAGACTAGATGGCATTTGTCAGCTAAGCAGCAGTTTAGGTTAAGAAAGCAGGGAGGAGGAAAGAAAATAAGTACTAGATGCAGGCAAAGTGACCAAAGTATTTGGAGCAAGAAGATTCTGCAGGATCATAATGAAATTTAGATTTAGCTTAGTTGTCCTCTTCCTTTGGATTCTGCCCCTTTAATTTCACTTTTTAAAACATTCAAGAATGACTAATACTGTTCCATGTATTTGCTATTACTGCTCTCATACAATCCAGCTTTGAAACAAAATGCAAAACATCTTCTACTGGCACCCCCTTCTGCTTTGGGGTAAATAATTACTTGAATTAAATAATTAAAATACATCTTGTATGGAAAAGGTCTTCAGGAAAGTACATGTGCTGCCAGGGCAAAGCAAAGCTTTAAGGTTTGGTCTTGTTATAGCTATGCAGGGAAATAGTTTCTTCTGTAAAACAAAATAAATGAACTATCCCCAAACCATTCATCATCAATTTTAAATCAACAAGAAGTAACTGGGAGGGAAGCAGGGGGTAGAGAGGGATGTACAGCTGAAGTATCTACCTGTGCTCCTCAGAGATCCTGCAACTTCAGCGCAACAGGCTCTTGAAGACTTTGCCTCTTGCTGGTTGAAGTGAGGGTCCTCCTGAAACAAGACAAAGATCAGTGGGGATGGATGGATGGATGGATTTCTGACATGTGTCGTGTCTCGGGGACTGCACCTGCCCAGCTGGGTTAGTTCAGGGAAAGCAAATCACCAAGAAACCTGTGGGCAGGTCAGCCTTGCACAGAGCCTTGCATTGCAAGTGCTTCCCACAAGCACTTGTCATTCCTTCCCCGTCCTTTCAATCCACACCATGAAACAAAGATGCATCCACAGAAGAGCTGCACTCAGCAGCAATGAGGTCCTGTGACAAAGGCAGCTAAAATGTAAGTAAATGGCTTAAAATGCAAATTGTTGAAAATCTGAATGAGCAGCGTAGCCCAGTCTCCAGGGCTGTCTCACACCCCAAACCACCACCCTACACCTCTGGGAAGATGTGGGTATTTTCTGTTTTGGAACTTGCCTTCTACCACCTCTTCCCTAGGCTCAAAACCACAAACTCACAACAGACCACCTCAGTCTACTTGCAAGAAACCCCAAACCAACACCCCACAACCAAACTTAGAAATATGTAAAAGTTCATCTTGGAAAACTGAATGACTGTGGAAAATTTATTTCATTTTATTTTCACAAACTTTCAAAAAAACCAAACAGATACCAAAATTCAGAATTAAACCCACAAATTACTTTAGCATTAAGCAACACCAAGTAATTAATGTAAAACACACACCTGGGCACCTTATCCTGGTATTTCCTGGCCAGTATGTCTTCAGTCACAGTACATTTTTTCTCCCCTATGTGCTTTTGGTGTGTGTGAAAACTATTTACAAACTAAAGAAAATTATCAAGGACGTCACTAAAACTCTCAGTTTTTAAACAGAGTTTTGTGACTTCAGTTTTTAACAGAATATTCTTTGGCATATTTTTCAGCAGCTTTGACCTAGAAATAATGTTTTTATCATCAGTGTTTGCTAAAGGGGAGAAGAAAAACAGCCATAACAATTTTACCCTTTTACTTTTACTCTTCTGAAAGAGTAAACCAACAGTGATTTCCTCTGTAATTACAAACAATAATTCTAAGCCCAAAAACTGAAATGCTAAACTGGAGCCACCTGTAGCATTATAATTCCACTGCCAGACTGATGTAACTATTATTTTGTGGTCAGTACCTTGGCAGGTGTCAGCACCAGCACAATCCACTGGTATGGAACACCTTTACTGGGCAAGGACACTTCGAGTTGTTTCTCTTCTCCTTTCCAGTCACTGCCAGTTTTGCTCCTTGCTCTGTTCCATACCTGCCTCACACCCTTCCAACAGCGTTTAACAAAGTGAAAACCCTGATGGTTTAAAATGCTGCTGGTCTGCTGAAGAACAGCCTTGTTTTTCACTGGACCCACGATAATCCAAATGCTGACACACACCCTGGAGGTGTCCAAGGCCAGGTTGGATGTGGCTCTGAACAACCTGGTCTAGTGGAAGGTGTCCCTGCCAGTGGCAGGGGGTGGAACAAGATGATCTTCAAGGTCCCCTTCCAACCCAAACCATTTATGATTAATAGCAGAAGACACAGAAGAGAACCAGGAAACCCCCTGGCCAAACCCACTGCCTGGTGACTCTGACCCTAAATTCAAGGTATCACACAGGGATTCATTTTTGCCTTTGCTTACTTGTTTTGACCAAGTTTCCCCTGGAGTGGAAGCAGAGCCTTCAGCATGACGGTCCTCAGCACCTTGGGCCTCTTCAGCTTCTTTCTGGTATCCATCACTGGAACAGTCCACTTTCCTAAAGTGTCTTTTTTTGTTTTGTTCATCCCCCTCAAGGTCTCCAAGCTGCAGCAATTCTTCAGGAAGGGATTCTGCTGGCCCTCGAGAAACCACCTCGAGCACATCACCCAGATCCTCTGCCTTCTGGCAGAAGTTTCCTACTCCAGAAGTCCAGGGAGTGTCCCTGTGTGTGAGCACAGGCACTGAGCCCTCAGCTTGTGCCCCCAGTCCCAGGGCAGGTCCTGGCACTGCCATGAGTTCCGTGGAGACGCTCCCGGGCAGCCCAGGGTACAACTCCTCCAGCACAGCAGCCACAGGAGAATCCAAGAGAGACTCCAGCCCAGCTGAGAGCATCAGGGCAGGTGAGGACTGGTTGTCCTGAGCTTTTCAGTTTATCCTAAAAATAAAAGCAATGGTACATCAACATTTGTAGGGTTAATCACAGAATATCCTGAACTGGAAGGGACCCACAAGGATCACTGAGGTCCAACTCCTGCACCAGATTAAAAAGAATTCAAGATTCAACCACGCATGCTTAAGAAAGGTTGAACCTTCCAAATTGGTTTTTAAGGTACTTCCAAATATGTTTTTAAGGTACTTCCAAGTATGTTTTTAAGGAAGGAGCTGAGAAACCTTTGGGTATTTAAGGAAATGTTGTATGAACAGAAGAACAGAGTATGGACAACTAGACATTCCCAAGCCTTGTTTTCACATTCACACATCTCCCTACAGATTTAACCTCATCTCCTGAAAACCTGGAAAGAGGCTACAAAGCAAATCACGGGATTTGTATCAGACATCCTGTTCCTTCACCAAAGCATCGCTCGTTTTCGTGGGATTTTGTAAGTTTCTAACCTTTGGGAAAAAAAATCCCAGCTTTTCTTCACCTTTCTGCTTCAAAGGAACATTTTCCAAGGCATCACCCTCACACCGTGTCCCGCACCTCCTGACGCTGTGCAGGGGGTGCCCTGTGCGGGCGCAGCCCCGGGGTCGGGACCCTCTGCAGCCCCCAAATAAACACCGCGGCGGCTGCGGGGGCGGAGGGATGGGAGCCCCGGAGCTCGCATCGCCCCTGCGAGCTCACAGACAGGCGCGGGGGGCGCGGGCCTTCACAGGAGCATCGGTTCCGCAGCTCACTAACGCACGGGCTGATGAGCCGGACGCTGCTCTCCGCTCCTTATGCCAGAGCAGCCCGGACACAAACGGGTGTCACCGCGCCCGTCCCGGAGGGACGCGCAAGGACACCTGTCCCGGGAGCTGATCCGCTTCCCGGGTCCTGATCCCCTTCCCGAGCGCCGATTCCCTTCCCGGGTCCTGGTCCCCTGTCCAGGGAGCTCCCAGCTCGAGCCGCGGGCAGGGCCGGGACGGCCCTTTGTTCCTAGCCCCGCCCCGGCTGCCCCCGGGGGTCCGCGGCAGCGCACCGGAGGAGCCGCCGCTGCCGGTAATTACACACCCGCCGGTGTTTGCCCCGGTGCCGGCAGGGGCGGGCTCGGCCCCGCACCGCCCCCGCCGCGCCCGGGCAGGGCCCGGCCCCCGGCAGCTGCTCGGCCCCCGCCGCCCGCTCC
>NW_020884941.1:2728304-2804378 GCF_003945725.1 Corapipo altera
TCGGCCCCCGCCGCCCGCTCCAGGCCGGCGCTGGGCGGAGGAGGCGGCCCCGCCGCGGAGCCCCGGGACAGCTCCGGGACGGCTCCGCCCCCGCCCCGCCGTTACCTGAGCGGCGGCGGCGCCGCGGCCCCGCTCCGGCCCGCCCGGCCCGCCCCGCGCGTCACTTCCGCATCCGGGGCCGCCGCGCGCGCACGCCCGCAGGGGGTTACTGCGGCCCCGCCCCCAGGAACGGCCGCCCCGGCCCCGCCCACCCAGCGCGGGGGGCGTGTCCCGCTTCGTCACGCGCCTTCCCGCGTCCTCGGGCGATATCACGTGACGCGCGGCCCCGGACGCGGAAGTGGCGCTCGGACGGTGCCGCTGCCCCGGCGGGGACAGGGACCCGCAGGTCAGGAACGCGCCTGGGGAGCACCGCGGGGCGGGCAGGGCTGCGCCGGGGCGGGGCTGCGCGGCGCACGGTAACGCCGCCGCGCTGTGCTGCGCTGTCCCGGCCTGCTGCGGCCGCGGAGCGGCACCGAGCGCTGAGGTGTCCGAGCTCCCCCCTGGGCCGTTTCCCCGGGGCTCTGCGCGGCCGTCGCGCTGCTCGCCCTGCGCTACCGCTCCCCTGCGAGAGTTGGGGCCCTGGCGGGCCCCGCTGTGGCCGGACCGGGCCCCGCCGCTGCTCCGGCACGAACTCGCTGGGCTGCTCTCGGTCACTTGTAAACGAGCAACCAAAGGGCCCCAGCGGTTCCGCAGCCGGTCAGTGACCGTAGGTACCCGAGCGCTGGAGCTGCTCGGGTTTGCTCGCTCTCCAGCACCTTTCCCTGCCCCGAGCAGGGGCATCAGTTCCAAGTTTGAAACTTTATTTTAACGAGTTTTGAATGTACGGATTATTTTCCCTCCGCGACGAAGTAATGGAAAGCAGTGCTTTGGACTTCAGTGTTTGCTGTCCCTGCCCAGCACTCCCCTCTGCTGGCCCAGCTCTGCTGTGCCGCGGGGAGATCAGCGGGAACAACGGGCACAAGACACATAGAACGGGTGGTTTGTACTGACAAGAGGTCTGTGTTTGCTATTATTTGTTGTCAGATATGCGAGATGCCTTCAGCTGTCTTTGCTCGAAGCAGCTGAGAAGAGCTGGAGTCCAGGATGAGAACCAACAAGGTGTACAAGCTCGTCATACACAAGAAGGGCTTTGGAGGCAGTGGTCAGTATCTCCTGGTTTGCAACATGAGACCAGCACTCACCTAATTGAAAGCAATTGATTAATAAATTACCTTTTTGACAAAACAGTGAAGGTGGAACTTAGGTTGTAACAAGCAGTGTTGCCAGCCAGAGTCTGGAAACTCTGGTAGGTCTTTCTGATAGCAGGATAACATTCTGACAACACAATAACATTTGTTGGAAGAGAACAGGATTGCACCTATACAATAAAATTGCTTTATTCTACCTCTTCCCCTTTTGTTGCGTCACTTTTTTTTTAAGCCTTGTGTTTCAGTCACCTTCATAAGTGACAGACATGTCAGTGACTTCTGACTGCAGGAGGTTGTGTTCCTGTGCACTAATAACAGTGTCCTGCACTGATAACTGCCCCCTGCTTCTACACTTACACATGCTGATAAATCCTGTTGAGATTTCCTGGCTGGCTGCTTTCCTGCTGGTGTTTGGTATATGAAAAACAGAGAGGATGATCCTGGCTGCCCAATTAAGGCACATTCTTTTGCTGAACACACCCTTTGTGAAAGTTCTGTTATTTGAGCTGTTTGTGTCTGTGGGAGGGGCCCTGTCCTGGGGTGAAGGTAAAGCCTTGCTGGCACATGGGGCCTGGGCTGGGGTGTTTGTGTGGAGTAAACTATTGTGTGCAAACCTGCAGGTGTCTGTGTTTGGTGTGTATCTGCTCACTGCCCTCATTTGTGTCTTGTAGATGATGAACTGGTGGTGAATCCTAAAGTATTCCTTCAAATCAAGCTGGGAGATGTTGTGGAGATTGCCCATCCCAATGATGAGTACAGGTGAGTTCTCTTTGCTGATGTCAGTCAGGTGTGGTGGGAGCACTGAAAAGGTGTGTTCACCTGCAGTGGCTCCTGGAGTGAGGGGCTCTTACAGCTGATACCACTTTGATGCCATGAATTTTTTCTACCTGAAGGAAAGTAAAAGAGTTGACTTTAGCAGGAGCTCTTGTCTAAAGTTTATGGATTTCTTTGTGTTTGGTGTTAGTTTGCTCACCTTTCATAAGCCAAGTAGCACCTGAATACAGAATCTACAGTGTCTGTATCCTGTTCATAGAGCTGCTGTTACCTAAGGATTATTCTTCACCCTGTAGTATATCTTAGGACAAAATTAAAATTATGTTGTCAGCCATAAAACATAAACCTTCTTCTATGAAGCTGTTCATCCTGCAGCCCCTGTCTGAAAAGCAGCAGAACGCTGGTGTGAGGCTCTGAGAAGTTCTTGTGTGCCTTATTTTCCCATTTATAGTATCATCTCTACCTCAAGAATGCCTTATAATGAGTGTAAAGAACAAGAGGGGGTGACAGATGAGCAGGAGGATGGATGAAGCTTCCTAGAAAATATTATTGTTTCTCTTTAGCTTATCTGTGCTCTGTGTTTCTAAATAGTTTTGAGAGTAATTTACCAGATAGATTGTTGGTTTCTCAACTTGTTTGCTGTTTTCTCTTTTGCCTGCTAGTCCCCTGCTCCTGCAAGTGAAGTCACTGAAGGAGGATTTGCAGAAAGGTAAAACTCCAGAGTTATCTTATGCACAGTAAAATGATAGACAAGGATTATGTGACTGAACTGTACCTGTGCTTGGCTAATGCTTGTATTTTAACTTCGTAGGTAAATCAATGCTCTGTCTATTTAGGAAGGGAGGGATTACAATTTTAACAGAAAATGATCAGCCAATTTTAAATCTGCTTTTGGTTGAGTGATGTGAGGTGTGGTTTAAACCAACTTGGCTTTTTAGCCTGAAATTTTTGTTTCTGCCTTTTCTGACTGGCTTTATATCTTCTTGCAGGAATTAATTCGGCCCAAACTTTGCGTTTATCTCATGTGCTTTATTTTTAATGACTCTTAGATTGGCTCATAGCTGAAATAAGCTGTTGCCTTTTGCTGAGGTGTTCACTTCTCTGCTGTCCTGTCTCATTTTTGTGGCAGAAACAATAAGTGTGGATCAGACAGTTGCCCAGGTGTTCCGACTGCGGCCATACCAGGATGTCCATGTGAATGTTGTTGACCCAAAGGTGTGTGGCTTTGCTCAAATCAGAGCCCTGGGACTTTCCATCTACAGTAATATTGGGGAAAAAAGGCATTTTTTTTAATTGAAAGGTATTTAGTCTTCTTTCCTAATTGCCTCGGGCAGTTGAATTATTTGCCGCTTTCTTATGTGTCTCTTCTCTCCATCCCATCCCTGCTCTCTTTTTGAACTCTATGGACCAACTTCAGCACAGCCTGATGGAAATGTAGACATTTCAAATATCTTTAAATTCTAGAAATTAGGGGTAACCAGGCAGAGTAAAGAGAAACAGAAAGTGGCCAATCAAAAGAAGAGTCATGGCCTGGATTTGCATTATTTGGCACCACAGAGCCTCTTACAGAGAGGCATTTCCTGTGAATGTCCTGACTATCACAAGAGCTGCAGTCAGAGCTTACTTTCAACACAAGACAAAAATCTGCAGGAAATAAGGTTTCCCTAATGTCATCAACAATGGCAGTAATTTGTTTTACTTGTGCTTCCAGTTTTTACTGAGACTTGTAGCACAGACTTAGGCCTTGGGCAGTGTTTTGTAGCTCCCAGTAGTTGAGGTACACACACAACTGTGGCTTTTATTTGGATGGGAGTCCCTTTTATCTTATATTTACCCTTCCTGTGCCATTTGGGTTTTTAAATGAACATATTGATGGGCACTACTTAGAAACAACTAGTATAATCTGAGCACTGTTTTTCATCCCTTTCCCAGGAGGTGACCTTGGACTTGGTGGAGCTGACGTTTAAGGATCAGTATATTGGCCGTGGGGACATGTGGCGACTGAAGAAGAGTTTGGTAAGGCCCCTGCTGCCCTCCTGTGCAGGGAGCAGGAGATAATGTGCCTTTCTTCTGTGCCTGCTGTGAAAGAAAATAAGTGCTTTACAAAACACAGAAAACTGAGGACACGAGCAGTGTCAGCAGCTCCCAAGGAGCTTGTGCTGTGAGTGGCACATCAGAGCTGGAGACATGGCTGTAAATGTGTTACAGAAAAATGAATCCCATCATTTCCTGCTCCACTGCTGTAATGTTAATTACTGTCTTGGGCGTTGAAAATGCTGTTGAGAGGGTTTTTTTCTTGTGTTCTGAATTTTAATGATTTGCTACATTTGGAAGGAATCAAATCAAAACATTTTCTAAGTAGAAATAAGCTGAAGTGTCCCCTCTCTGACAGTACCACTTAATAAGCAGCTGTTGGAATATTTTCTCTCTGCATCTCTGAAGTGCAGTCTTTGGCTCTTCTAAGTGCAACGAATTAGTCAAATGATCCAAATAAAAGTTTATATGTGTTAAAAATGATTTTCTGTTGTCTTTTGCAGAGGTTTTGTAGGCTGGGATATCAGTAGTAACTGCACTCAGTGGTTTTTGTTACTTTGTTATATGCAGATCAGGTGTTTGAGTGTGAATGGGGTTTTCTGTGCATTGTTCTGCTCACTCTGAGCCTCCTGTTCTTCTGACACCTGTAACTCTTCCCTCCTAGGTCAGCACCTGTGCATATGTCACCCAAAAAGTTGAATTTGCGGGTATCAGGTCAGTGCTGCCTCTGAGGGCTTAATGTTACTTATGACTTCAGGTTTATGAGTTCTGAGTATCCAGCTGGAGAATCTGCTCTGAAAAATCCTTCATGTTTTATCGTTCTCTTACTCATCTACAGACTTCTGTCTGCACCAGGAGGTGGGGGAAGGCTTCTATCTGATTTGGGGTGAAAGAAACTAAGAGCAGGACAACCAGCTACACTTGTGGCTTCTGTTGAATGCCAAATATTTCTCCTTTTATCTCTTATAATATTTATTCCCTCCTAAGATGTATTAATAGTTCAGATGAGTTTTAGTACAGTTGCTGTTGAGGTGACTGAAGGACAAGGAAATGTGCAGATGCAGAGGCTGTTTGACACCTTTTGGATTAAAGATCAGATTTTAACCAAATAATTCATCCTTGAGTGCAGATTTTGGTCCATGTCTTGTTTGCTTAAATATTGATTCTCTAATCTTCATGTTTACTCTGGTCAGCAAATACTCTGCACTTCTTTTCTTCCAGGGCTCAGGCAGGGGAGCTGTGGGTAAAGAGTGAGAAAGTCACCTGTGGATACATCAGTGAGGACACCCGGGTAAGATTTCAGGAAGCAGGGAAAAAGCAGTTTTTCCCTTCCTGTCCTTGCCAGGTTTCTTGTAATTCTATCTTGCTTGCAGATTTGTGTGGATCATTGGAACTGGCTGTGTTGTAAAGTGAAGAGTGGCAATAAATTCAGGAGAGTGAATGATTAGTGAACTTCAGCTCTGCTGTGCTGGCAGCACCAGGAATTCCTTGGGCTGTTGAAATGCCAACTTGTTAGAGGGGAAATCCCCTGCTATGCAGGGGGCACAGTCAGAGATGTTGCTGTGTAATTAACTTCTTCATTTGGCCCTATTATTGAATGTACCTTGTTTTAAATGAGGTCTTTATTCCTCTGCAGGTGGTTTTCCGCTCCACTTCTGCCATGGTTTATATTTTTATCCAGATGAGCTGTGAAATGTGGGATTTTGATATTTATGGTACGTAGGTAACTGCCCTGCCTGGGAATGGGGGTGCCAGCAGCTCTCCTTTCTGCACCTGCTAGAAAACTACCACTGCTGTTTATTTCTGCCACTGTTGGAAAACTGAAGTGCTCTGCCCTTGGCCTGGGCAGTGCTCCAAGGTGCCTCAGATCCTTACTTGCAGTG
This sequence comes from Corapipo altera, assembly GCF_003945725.1. Taxonomy (NCBI): domain Eukaryota; kingdom Metazoa; phylum Chordata; class Aves; order Passeriformes; family Pipridae; genus Corapipo; species Corapipo altera. The sequence continues at coordinate 2,734,222 of NW_020884941.1, forward strand.
CCACTTTTCTGTCTCCTGGGTGGGCCATCATTTTCCTGTCCCTGCTGTAGAGCCTGGGCACCATTGTCTCGGTGATGAAATCAAGGGGCAGCTCACTGTGAGCACTGGAGAGGTTTTCTGTGGGTTTGAACACGTTTGGTGACGAGGGTGGGTGCCAGTCTGTGAATCCTGAAACCACAAATGTGTGGAAGTCTCGTGCAAAGAGGACCTTGATGTTTTAGATTTCTCTTGACTTTAGCTTAGCAAGGAAGTAAAACCTCCTTTAGCCCAGGTGGAATTCGGTACCTTCAGCTGAAAATATTAAAGCTTCAGGCATTAAGAATGAGTCACTTCTCTGTGTCATCATCCCATTTTTTTCTGGCTTAATTCTTTAGCAAGCCTCTTGCCACTTCCTGTGACCATGTGTTTGGGCATATGGAGCTGGGCAACTGTTCAGAACTGGGCAGGGGATTGGTTGTGCATCCTCTGCCTAGAAGACAGTACAGATGCTTTCCCAGCATGCTGGGAGAGTGTTGGAAAAATTAATTTAAAGGCCAGAACCTTTTGACAGTGAGAGTCGTGTTTACATCCTCTGAAACAGTCGTGCTTTTTAACATTTATATCATCTTATTTTAGTGATATGAACCTTCATTATGCACACAGCTGCTCTGAGTCTGATAGAAATAATTGTCCTAGAATCTCAGGGTTAGATGTGCCCCTTACCTGAGGTAACTACAGTTATCTGATGCTTGGGAGATGTTTACTTTGCAGGGGACCTGTACTTTGAGAAGGCTGTGAATGGTTTCCTCGCTGACCTCTTCACAAAGTGGAAGGTAAATAGCTGATTGAGTTCAGTTTTAATTTTTTATTTCCCTGGAATTGTTAGGGGCACTTCTCTGAACAGGTGTATCAAATTGCTGTAGGTATAAACAAATTGAGTCAATTGTCTTTAGGTTTTTAAGCAAAAATCTTGGCAACTACAGAGAGGAGTTTCTTTAGAGAGCAGGGGAGAGTGCTCCTGGTAAATGTGATATAGCCAAGAAGCACAGAATCTGCAGGTCAGATCATTGTTATTTCAGAGAGGCAGATGCAGGACTGTGCAGATACATTAATATAATACTGTACTTTTTTTTAATTACCTTTGTTTCCAGGTGTGAGGGACAAGAGCATGTTACTATGTGTTTTCTACTGAATGTGACCTTTAAAGTTCTCTTTTTTTTTCATTTATTCTTCCTGGACAGGAGAAGAATTGCAGCCACGAAGTGACAGTGGTTTTATTTTCTAGAACATTTTATGAAGCAAAATCTATAGGTATGTAAAATCTGTATTTTCATGTTTCCATTTTTAAACCTGTATCCTTCTCTTTTGAAAATTGGTCACAGGTTGCCAGTTAATTTCTTCCTTTTAATGCCCACATTCAAAGTATTTTCTATCAGAGTAGGCACACAGCCATTGTTATTAAAGTACTGCAGTGAAAGCCTTATACAGAAGAATATATGGCAAATTTTCTTCATCATATTCTGACTCTCACGTTGGTTTGAAAGCAATTTTTATGTTGTGTAGGAGGTCTGATATTTCTCTGAGTGTTTTGGTTTTTTGTTTGTTTGGTGGTTGGTTTGTTGGGTTTTTAAATGGAAAAACAGCTCCTTTCTGGAAAAGATGAGTCATTTCTCTACAAGAGCATGGGATAAGACGTGCTTTTCCTCCCATTTCAGATGAGTTTCCTGAAACACATCGTGCATCCATTCGACAGGATCACGAGGGAAGGTTTTATGAAGATTTTTACAAGTATGTTTGTTTTCCACACAATTCTTCTAGCTCTTGTCCCACAGTGTATGTGCAACCCAGTGCACCTTTTTGTGCATTCCTTTATAGTTTGTTCATCCCTTCTCCCTTCCTCTCATGGCTTCCTTCCATGATCCTCATTAAGTTGTGCTCTCTCTAGAGTTGTAGTTCAGAATGAGAGGCGAGAGGAATGGACCTCATTGCTTGTGACCATTAAAAAGCTTTTCATCCAGTATCCTGTGTTGGTACGACTGGAGCAAGCAGGTACAAGACTCCTCCTTTCCCTGCTTTTACCCTTTACTCTCTTTTTTTTTTTTTTCTTTTAACTTGTCTGTAAACTCCCCAGTTTCACTTGGAGCCTGGTGTTGAACTGCTCAGTGCTCTCCTGACTGGGCTGTTTGCCCAGGTCTTTCTGTAAAAACATAATAACACCAATTTTGCCTGTAATTTTTGAAGTAATAGGGTTTAGTACAAATACATTTTTCTGTGTTTGGGGTTTTTTTATTATTTCTATAAAGATAATCTACGCAGAGATGATGATCTTTTTTTTGTTGGTTTTTTTTTTTCCTTCTGAACACTTGTCCAGATGGCTTTCCTCCAGGTTACAATTCCACCTCAGCACAAGGGAACTACCTGGAGGCCATAAATCTTTCGTTCAATGGTAAGTTATGAGCAATGGGTAAAAATATGCAGGGGAAAAAAACCACTAAAGCAACTGCCAATAAATGAGTGTGGACTTCTGTTGCCTGTTCCTTAACACAGTTAAAAGAAGGGGAATATTAGGTGTTAAATTATCATTTTGAGCCTCTGATGTGTCTCTGGAAAACCAGTGCCTCTCAAATAACAGTGTTGAGTATTTCAGGTCTCAGGAACCATTTACAGGGCCTTGAGATGATGAAACTTTGAGCTGTGCATCTGTGTGAGAACCTCTGGGAGTAGAAGCTGAAATCTCAAATTGTGAAAGTGTTTCAAAATGAGAATAGATCAAATGTGATTAAGTTGAAGCTGATCCATCTTTTTTTAGTGGAGAGTTGGATTTGATGAGCTGGAGGGGCTCTCCAAAGGCACACTTCTTGTGTTTCTGTACATAGATGTCATTCTGTCACTTTAATGTCTGCCTTGTCACTCCCGTAGGAGGGAGCTCAGGGTGTTATTTGAAGTGATTAATGTTGCAGTCTACCTTTTTGGATATTTTGGTGGTGGTGTTGTTGGGTTTTTTTTTTTTAGATGTTTAAAGGAAACATTAAACACATGAGAAAAAAATATTCCTTTTTATGTGTCTGGTTCCCATCTTCTCTCCTGCCCCCACTCCTCTCCTGAAGCTGTATTAACATCCCTTGGTTGGGCAAGGCTGTCTCCAAGGCCGTCTCCAACCCCTCTCATAGGTGCATGTGCTCTGGGGAAACTTTTTAAGCACCACAGCTAATGGAGAGTCACCTGCCTTGCTCTGAAAAGAAACATCCAGTGCCTTGTTCAGGTATTCCCCAATTCTGTCCCTCAGTGTTTGACAAGCACTACATCAACCGGAACTTTGACCGCACGGGGCAGATGTCCGTGGTGATCACCCCCGGCGTGGGCGTCTTCGAGGTCGACCGGCTCCTCATGATCCTGACCAAGCAGAGGATGATTGACAATGGTAAAGAACTGGAGGTGTTCAGGAGGCAAAGAGATATGCTGGGGAGAGATGGAGCCTCTTCTGGCGGTGGAAAAGTATCTGCTGTGACCTGTGTGCTCTGGGAAGAGAGGTTATGGCTGGAACACTTGTCTGCACTTCATATTGAAATGAGCAGATTCTCAGCGTACTCGGAGGCCTTTAATTTCTCTTGCTTGTGGTAGAGAACTTCATCTGTCCATGCAGACCTGTCCCTTAGAGGATAATCTTGCATGACTTGCATTAGTTTAGAAGAAACATTTCTTTTATCCCCACAGGCACTGTTGGTTCATAAACATACCACAGGGCTGTTAACTACCATTTGCAGTTTAATTACATCTTAAAATGTGACATGAATAGAAATTGGGTCTTCAGCTCAAGTTGATGATCTGTTTTGGCTTAGCACATCAGCCCTGCTCGACAGCTGAACTCTGCTGCTCTTTGTTTCCAGGGATTGGTGTGGATTTGGTGTGCATGGGAGAGCAACCCCTGCATGCTGTACCGCTCTTTAAGGTAAGGTGTGCTCCTTTCCCCTGCTGTCTATTCCTGCTACAAACGTTATTCCTTTTGTGACCAGCTGGTTACTGTGCTTCTGATTTCCTCTTACAGCTCCATAACCGCTGTGGCCCCGGGGACTCCCGGATGGGTGATGACTACAATATTCCACACTGGATAAATCACAGGTAGGTGGATTCTACCAGCCTTTGCTAAACACTCCTGCTTTGCTTTCCTCTTCATAATCTGTTGAATTCTCTTTCTTCTTTCACTGTTTATTTCCTCTGCTCTCTTTGTGAAACAAAGCCTTATATTACATTACTCCTGTGGAACCCTGGGCATTAATGCAACATCTCAGACATGAGAGGCAGTCTCTGTAGTTTTCAAACAGCTGGTGTGAGTCAGTGGTGTCACATACATTGGGGAGAGCTGTGTAACTGGCACAGTGAAAGTGGATGCCTTTCTGTAGAAGGGGAAAGTGAACTGGAAAGTGCAGGTGTCAAACATATTAAGAAGTGGTCTGGGCTGAGGCTTTGTGGATATCAAAGCCTGGTCTCCACAGAAAGAGTAGTTTCTCTCAAGTTAACCGTCCCTCAGTAGTTTCCATGTGTTTTATGCAGAGAAGGGTATCCCCTTTTCTCCATCCAATGGCTAGTTCAGGCTCACAGGCTGTTTGCTGTGTAGCAAACCAACTGTGTTCAATTCTTAGAACTTAGAGCCACCCTGTTTTCCCTTTCAGTTTCTACACATCCAAAAGCCAGCTCCTGTGTAACAGCTTCACTCCACGGATCAAGCTGGCAGGAAGGAAGGTGGGCATCTTTCTGATTTGTCTTTTCTTCTTACCAGTTTGTGAGATGCCTTTTCTCAGCCAAGCATCAGAATCTTTCTAGCAAGTATTCCAACAGCTGGAACTAAGTTGCTGTGATAAAAGACTGTGAAAGCAAAGCTGTCGTGTTTGTTGTAGGGATTGTGAATGAGGGTCTAGTCTGTAGTTCTTCCTAGGATAAAACTAGGTGGGAAATGTTTTAGCCACCATAAAAAGTAGAGTTTCATTCTGTAACAAAGAACTCCATGGAGAGGAAGAGAGGTGTTTTTCACACAGGTGTGTGACCGAGTATCAGTATTTAATATTTCTGAAGTGGTCTGGCTGCCTTGCTGAGTCAGCAAGATAAACTTTAAGTCTGCTTGATCACAGTGGGGGATATTTCCTTAGAACATACTGACTGTTTCCCTTCTCTCTTTTTGTTTTTCCTTTCTTTTTTTTTTTGGTCACTTCACGCTTTCTTTGTTGGACTCTCCAGCCGCTGACTGAGAAAGCAAAAAATAATCGAGATGCCTGTGAGTAATTCTGTTCTGGAAGGATCTACCCCACTGACTCCCAACCTAATAAACAGCTGCAGTAAGACACTTCAGCAAAAGGAAGGGACAGTTGTGCCAGAAAACCATCAAACCCACATATTTGTTCCTGGGGATGTTAATGTGCACCTGTCCACTGGCTTCTTGGCAGATAACTAACGTGGAGGGGGGTGTTTGTGTCCTGGCTGTGGCACCTGGTCAGAGGAGGACATGGTGTCAGGCTGGTGTGGTGGTGATGCTGTTCATGGGGGTGGGACAGAGGGGCCTTCACTGGCTTGGGGTGTTGTCAGTGCTGTGAGCACAGAATTACAGTGGGAGAAGCCAGCACCCTTCTAACAGCACCTCGTTTCAGGAAGGTGGACCTCCTGTAAGTGAAGTTGTTCATTCTTTCAAAGATGCTTTAAAACGTGCAGTTCCCTCATGAGAGAAATCAAGGCATCTGTTCATACAAGGATTGATTTGTTGATTATTAATTTAATGTTTAGGGTATATGGGGGAAAGATATTAGGGCCCCAGCAGCCCTCATTCCGACACCAACTTTGATAATTGAGCTGCTCCAGTTGGTTCTGCTCATGAGACTTTTGCATGGGATTTCTTTTGGAATAGCTGCTTTTCTTAGAGGTGAGAGCTGGATGCTCTGACTTACAAATCTTGAACATTCTTGAAAGAGGTTCCAGTGCTGTGTGATTTCAATTTCAGCATTAGGAGCTCCCAAGGATGCTGAGAATGCCCTGCCTATCCAGGTGGATTACGATGGCTACGATGCCCAGGTGTTCCGGCTGCCGGGCCCGTCCAGAGCCCAGCGCTGCACCACTTTCAGGTAGGAGGCTTGGGATGCACTGATTCTACAGCAGCCATGTTATGGTGGGTTTCTGGATGCATAAAATACTTTGAGAAATACAAGAAGAATTAAACTCCACATGCTTACAGTTGAAGAAAAAGCTTTGTCTGTACCTGGTCTTCATGGCTGATTGTCTAATTTTGCTTCTAAGATAGTGGGTGGGATCTAAGAAAAAGCATAAATATACTTCCTTAAATCTTTAATTTTGTCTCAAGTGGAATGAAGCCGGTCTCCCTCACTAAGTTCCTAAGAGATTTTGCAAGGGCGTTAAGAAGGTACTTGCACGACAGACTTGCACAGAGTTGTAGAAAAGCAATTACTTTGATTCACTGCTTAGTAACTTAGTGACTGAACACAGAATGGTGGAAAATCTTCCCTGAAAATGATGCCTGGATCCTGGACACCCTGGATGAGAGCAGAAACAGGGAAGCTGAGTGCAGGTTCTTCACAGTTCCATGGCCTTTTGTCTGAGGAGAAAACCTGATTGTTCTCAGGTCCTGGCCAAATTCTTTGAACAAACTATAAATTTCAGTGCTTTTTCAGGAATATGGGATTGATGAGCTTGTTTTGAAGTATATTTTTTACTTTCCTTCTTTCAGTAGTATTGTCTAAATCTGAAGCAACTGTGCATGTGGACTCGCTTGTTAATATGAGCAGCCTGTAGAAATCCATGCTGGAAGATGCCAGTACAATTTAATGTAGTTAATAATTCCAAGTACCTTCCCTATAGCTGCCTATTCCTGGCACTGCAGGCTCAGGTCTAGTATCTTCTAGGCCACATCTGTGCTACCAGCTCGGTATGGTGTCTGTGGAATTACACGGGGAGTCGAGTGTGCTCTTCTCACAGCCATGCTGGGAACATTTCAGTGTTCTGTTCCTCTGCTGTCTGAGGCCCAGAAGTATAAAGTGCCCACATGGTCAAAATAGACAGTGATGCCTTCCTTGTAGTCCTCTTTGAGTTCACCTGCTGAGTATGGAGTCCTTTACATGACTTGGGCCTGTTCAAGCCCCTTGTTAACCCAGGAATTAATCTCTTTCCTATCCCTTTCCAGGTCTGTGAGGGAGAGGGAAAGTCGGACCAGGAAGAGCTCGAGTTCCTATGATGTGTCGTGCAGCCCGTCCCTGCAGAGCCGCACGCTGCCCCCGGAGGAGGTGCGGAGCCAGGCCTCTGACGACAGCTCCCTGGGCAAGATCTCCAACATCCTCATGATCCCACGGCCCCACCTGCACCAGTGTGAAGTCAGCAGCTCCCTGGGCTACACCAGCACCAGAGGTCAGCCTGGGGCACGTGGGGAGGTACCTTTGGTGAGGAGAGGGAAGGGAAGGTGGAAGTTTGTGTTGGGCACTGCCAGGCCAGCACGGGGGAGATGGTGCTTGTTTAGCACTCGTGGTACAGCTTTTCCATAGCTCCAACTGTGCCTGGGTGTGCATTCTTCCTTTGCTATCCTTGTCCAATTCCATTGCTTTTTTATTGGCTCGTCCTAAATAGAAGTGTCCTGACACTGATTTACTCTTTTCCCTTGTCTGTGACCTTCTTTAGTACTTGACTATTCTCCTGTGTCTGCCTGCAAATGTGGACATACACAAGGAACTTTTATTATCCAGGTCACCTATAATCTGTCAAATGAGAAGTGGCCTTAGCAGTGAGCCCTGGGGGACCCTGCTTATAACATCTCTCCATGGGGATTTGTTGTCATTAAGACTCACTTTCTAGATCCTTCCTTTTGACAATGCACTGCTGAGCTGTCTCTGTGTGTTAGCAGTGCTGGCACTCTCCTTTTTCTTCCCTTCCAATTTAATTTTTTTTTCTCAGACAATATGCAGTGTCTTCCACAAACCCAACTTATTTCTAGGTAAATTGTATTCCTCCTGCAATTGCTTCATCTTCTATCAAATTCTATCCCTGAAGGCTTTCTCTGTTTTTTTCATGTCATGCTGTATGACACTGATACCATATTTATCCTGTCACAGGAATCGGAGTTACTGATGTAGAACTGCTCTCAACAGTGTACTTGGCATTACAGCTGCCTTTCATGTTTCCACCTACTGTCATTTAGTACAATTTTTTTGGTATTTCTGTTACTCCTGTAGTTTGAAGGATAGTCTGGTGACCAGCTGAAGGTGTTCAGCTGGACAGGGACGTGTGGAATAGGAGTGGTGGGGAGAGAAGCATGAGAGAAATTGAGGTTTTTCACATGGCAGTACAGAATAGTAAATGAGACCCTTCCTTCTCTTTGGAATTTCCACTTGTTGGGCAGAGTAATTGCTACTTAGTCATGTGGTATATTTCTCTCTCCTATTTCTAAATAACTGCACCTCTATTCTACATCCAGTAGTGACAACGAACTTATCTTGTGGAGGTCACATCCCATGTCTTCTGGGAGTAATCCCTGATTTCAGTACTCTGAATATTACAGAAAAGGCATGTGTTGCTCAGCTGTAGCTTCTGCCATGTCCTTGGTATTCATCCTGAGGTTTCTGGTGTTTTTATTTCTCAGAAATTCTCTAAGCTCTGAAAAATTCTTCATAATTGACTTGGCAAGTGGTTTCTTCATGGCTTCATTTAGTGTCACAGTTCTCAGCAATGCTGTAATGGCAGATGGAATAATGCTTTTTCTTGTCTGGATTCTTGTTTATGTTGTACTTTTCAGGCTGGACTGAAATTGCTTTCAGCCTCTCTCCCTGCCTGCTCCTCAGCTCTCCTTATTTCCTCCTGCCCTGGGGGATCTTTCCATCCCTGAGCAGTTCATTCCCTCGCTCGGCTCCTGCGCCATCTCCCTCTGACTCGGTGCTGTGTTTTCTAGACGTCCTTGAGAACATGCTGGAGTCTCAGCAGCGGGACTCCAGTGCCCCTGGGAGGTTCCACGTGGGCAGTGCCGAATCCATGCTGCACATCCGACCGGGGGGATACACCCCCCAGAGGGCCCTCATCAACCCCTTCGCCCCCTCCCGCATGCCCATGAAGCTCACGTCGAACCGGCGCCGCTGGATGCACACCTTTCCCGTGGGTAAGGGAACAGAATATCACACTGCTTTCCTGCTTCCTTGCCTGAGCTTTAACACAATGAGAGAACCACTCTGGTTCTGCACTGTACCACAGGCTGAGCTGAGTGTATAGGCCTGCTCAGTCCTCTCTTGGAAAATATTACATCTGTTGGCAAACAAGTACTGGGGAACAACCCTATAGTAGCTCCTGAAGGGAATTGTTGCTACAATTTGGGTTGACTTTCAGATGCTGAATTGTTCTCATAATTGTTTAGTGCCTAAAGTAGGCCCTTCAAAGTATTTAAAAGAAAATTTTACTTCACTGCTCTAGAGATGCCAGAGGTTCAGTGCTTTGGAGATTTTGTAAACATGCTTTCCTAATGATCATTAGTTATCACTGCCTGTGTTGTTGGCAAAAGGGGAGGGTTCAGGCAACTGAGGAGTCAGTGCAGATGTGGTGATTAATGATCCAATGTAACTGTAGGTCCGTCAGGAGAAGCCATCCAGATCCATCACCAAACCCGGCAGAACATGGCAGAAATGCAGGGCAGTGGGCAGCAGGACCTGACCCATTCCTCTGCTGAGCTCCTGGAGCTGGCTTACCATGAGGCCACAGGCAGGTAAGGACCTGAGGGTGAATCTGGGTAGACTTTGCATGAACATCCCCTTTCCTTGAAGTTTTATATATGTTACAGTAAGGAGTTAGAGGTTGTGAGTTTAATAGTGTTTTGTGTCAGTGCCACATGTGCAGGATCTACTTTAATTTTGAGATACAAAGCTCTCTTGGCAAAGCTGGAGTTGATTTACTTCCTCTAATTTGGGGAGGGTTGTAGTTTATCACAGAGAGCTTGCAGAGCATAAGCAATATAGTGCATCATTCATGGAATTGTTCAAAATTGCCCTATAAAAACTTTTACCTTTAATTCTTGTCTTATTATCCCAATAGCTGAGACTTCCATCCCAGAATAGAACATTTTTTAGCACAGGACAGAGCTTTGCCTCACAGTAGCTGTTGAGCAATTTCAGTTCTGTCTGTTCAGTCCTGTCCTCCCCATGCTGGTAAGAAACACCCTTCAAAACACGGCAAACAAAGTACCTATGTTTGTAAACTTCTCTCCTTTTAAAAAACAAGCTTTGGTGAGTGATGGGAACTTATATTGTTTCTTGGCTCTGAGAAGTGAGAAAGTGTTTTTACAGTGAGAGACATTGCATTGTTCCCTTCACCAAGGCCATTTTTCAAGTTTTCTCCAGTCTCCAGTTATTGTTTTACCTGTTTATTTGATTATTCTTTTACTGATAGCATTTTCTCTGTGTTTTTCACTCATGGTTAAATATTCCTTATCAAAACCATTTTGGTAGCTTAGGCAACTTCAGAATTCTCAGTAAGTTAATTTCTTTGATGATTATCTTTCCTGCTGTGTGTTTCTTTCCTCTTGTGTACTTATAGAAATTCACCTTATGTATTGTTTCAGGATGTCCAGGGTGAGTGAAGGCATTGCTGGTATCCTCTGCCTTTTTGATTTTCAGGGTATTTTTCCTGCTATCTTCAAGCAGTCCTTCAGGAGATTGCACTGCCTAATTATTTTTTCATGTTTGGATTTTTGTTTTTCATTTTATAGAAAAATCGTTGTCCTACCTTATACTTTGTGTTTTCCTTTCCAATACTCTAATCCCCGTGTTCCATAAATTTCCATAATTGTCATCCTCACCGATTTTGTTCCTTAGTTCTTACTTTAAAAGAAAAAAACCAACAAAACCATTTTATGACTTGCTATGTACATCCTAGTGTGCTAAAGCATGTTGTCATTTCACCAATCTCTTGTGTCATATTCCTGACAATTCCTTTTCTGGATCTTTGTCGTCTCTGTGGATGATGTGCTCATCCAAAGCAGTTGGCTCAGTCTGGAATGTGAGGTTTATGGAGCACAAAATCAGATCTGTAAATAACCAGCTAAGCTTTATTTCTCTCCGGGGAGGACACAAGTAGCTGGTTCTTTGCTGTCCTGCACAGGCAGTGCTTTGGCTATTGCTGGAGGCAGGGAACAACCAGCCTGGACAGATGGGGGATGTTGGTACAACCTGTCTGTGCTGCCACCTCTGCAAACACTGGGAGAAGAGCTGGGATCCACCATGGGCTCAGCTGAGGCAGCAGGGCTGGGGGCCTGGTAGTGGTTGTATTTGTTAAAAGCAGGGAATGGCACAAGTGAGGAAGGTCTGTTTTGTTTTCCTCCAGACACGTCAGCTCTCGGCATCCGGGGGACAGCAGCTCTTTCCTGAGCTTCAGTGGGACAGAGGAGTTCTCCAACGGGCTGGCTGGGAACAACGGGGCAGGTGAGGGGCAGAGCCTGGAGCTGGGAGAGCCCTGAACAAGCCCATCCCTGTCAGTGACAGGGTAACAGGGGCAGGAGTCACGGCAGGTGGGAGCACAGGCATTGCCAAGGAGGAAGAGCCAATAATGGAAAAACGTTTTTTGGAGTTGAATGATCTGTTGATGCTCTTACTTGGGCTTCTTGGTGTGTGGTAGTTTTTTTGGTTTGTTGTTTTTGGTTTGCTTTGGTTAACGTGTCTCTACTTCTCTAGGTATGTCTTGCAACCTTTATTATAGAAAGATGCTCATTGTTTACCTATTATAAACTCAGGCAGTTACTGAGTTCCACAATAACAAAACACTGATGTCTAGACACGAAAAATAACTAAATATGCACTGGTGTTCAGAACTTTTTTTAAATTTGTGGCATTGCTTTAAGTTATCACCCCTCTGGATGAAGAAATTTGTTTGTGTATATATATATTTATATATATTACATATGGAAGCTGATGGAAAGAATGAAGTTTGGTCATATCTAGGTTTTGAGAGGAACTGTAAAAAAGCAGGTTTATTTTACATGGTAAGTTCTGGGATTCAGTGTTTTCCAGCATTTCTTATCAGTGTCTACAAATGCACTTTCTCCAGATTTTAAGCATTTTGAAGATGGTGCTGCTTATGCTAAATGTTGTCCACACAGCCCAAAATGTTTCAACACACTTCTGAGAGAAGACACGTCTGTACTTTCAGTTGAATAGTAGTGTCTCTTTCTTACCTTACCCACACATCTGAATTACTAGAAATTCTCAGCCTTTCTTTTGGGCCCTGTAAGTGGAACAATAATCCATGCTAAACATTCTGCTATGTTCTCTGGGGTTTTTCTGTGACCTACCCTCTACTTTCATGGACATGCGATCAAAAAAATGCCATCTTTTGGACCAGAACATTCAAGACTTCGGTTCCTTTCTCAAAACCAATTTAGAGATTTTTTTTTTTTTAATTTACCCTTCTGAGTTACATTGGATTAAACCATCTTTGTTTCCCCTGTGCTCACACCTTGCAGAGCCATAAAGAAGTTAAACTGCTCAATTTTCTTGGGTGTCACGTCTTGTGTTCACGTAGTCACATTAAAAGTGATTTTCTGTCGTTTCCTTCTGTGAATTTCATCTGAATACCTTTAATTTTTTGGCTTTGTTTGTCTTGTTTTCTGCCTTCCAGACAGACCTTGATTGTTCTTGCAGTTGCCAGACTGCATTTCAGCTGGATGCAGTTTGCACAACATAAATGCAGAGCATATCCTGGCGGTGGATGTGCTTGCATTGTACAGCAGTCCCTGTGTCTGTAGATGGGGTATAAATCAGGGATGTGGCAGAAGTTAATGTGTCCCTGTGGAAGCCTTTCTGAGCACCTGCCCTAACTGCCCCCCAGCCATCTGTAGGGGCCACTCTGGGCCTTGCTGATTGAATTTGGGGACTTGGCTTTCTCCCTTATGATTTGAGTCACCTGTGAAATGAAACAGCCTGGGGGGGGTTGTGGTTTCGTTTTGGTTTTTTTTTTAATTTCCAAACCTATGATTTATGGTTCTCCTCTGCTGCTGCAGCACGTTTTGCTGCATCACAGGCTTCAGAGTGAAAAACGACCCCATGTATTTCCCTGGCCGTTTGTCTCTATTGTCCCGCAGATGGGAGGTGACAGCGAATAATCTTGTTGCAGTTCCCGAAGTGGATGGCAGGTGGCATCAGGAATTGGTGAGAGGTGAATGGCACTTAGAACTGCTCCTCCACTGTTTCCCTGGCATCACCATGGAAGCAGATGACCACCCTTTTTGTGAGAGGGTAACAGCTCTGGTGCTGGTACCAATCTCCTGGGTAAATCCACACAAGCTAGTTTTTTAAAACTGCTCCTCTGAAATGTTTGGGGGCTTCCTGAAATTTGTGTTTTGGTAAATGGTTTGAAGGCAGCAATTTTTCTTGTCTCCTTAGTTGCTCATTTTCTCTCCTGTGCCACAGCAGCTGTTTGTACCAGCTCAGGGAACTGCTCCAAATGGGTTTGTCTTTGCTGGGTGGATTATTGCACTGTAAACACACAAGCATGGATGCAAATACAGACAGATGTGACATGGGGACTGGGAACAACTGGTCAAGGGGGGACCATAGCATCCTGCTGGCTTAGTTTCACTGAGCTACAGTTTCAGTCTCTGTTTTCCAGGTTAACAGGCTGCTTAGAACAAAGCCACTTGAGAATGGGAGGAATCATAGTGTCTTAAGTCCTAATCAAAACTTAAGTTTTCACTGGTATTAGATCCCTTATTAGTCTTTAGTTTCGTTAGTATAAGCTGAATTTTCTTCAAAAACTGTGCATTTCTATCATTTTATCTCCTTTCCCAATAAATAACAACTTCCTTACTTTTCTTTCTTACTGAAGTATGGACCAAGGTGTATCTTACAGGCTGAAACGTGATGGAAGTTGCTGCCTTTTCAGAACATGGTATTTTTAAACAGTCTGTAATAAATATATTGAACCTATTTAGGGGCACTGAAGACTTAATTAATACTTCTAAAATCTTTAGCCTGACAAGAGTAGTTTGTATTTGCTGATTGAAAATCAATTGTTTTGTTTCCTCTCTGCCCCCTGGTAGAGGGGTGAAATATGTTCTGGTAGAATTGGAGTAAATCTGTACTATGGTTTTCATAAATTAGATAATTAGAACCTTATATATGGGTTCTCTTCTCCCACAGTGAAAGTCTGTTATATTTTCTTTTCTTGCTTCCCCTGTGTTTTCTGAAATTCTTCTTAACTTGTTCATAAAATGTGAAAACAAATAAAAAAAAATCTGGCTTTGGATAATGATTATATTTCAGGTGACTTTTTTTTTTATTTGCTTTTTTTTGACATCTACTTTTCAAGATGTGTTTTACTATTTTGGGGAGGTGGTTTTTGCTTGTTTTTTAGCTACTGAGCACTTCTAGTGAGATGTCCGAATTTGATCCAAGATATATTTTTTTCCTCATTAATTGACTTCGTGGTTTTCTCTGCTGTGCAGAACCCTGACTTCTTCACAAGCAAAAAAATGATGCTGTATCTTAAAACATCAGCATGCTTTTGATTTATTTTTATTTGAAATTCAAGGCAAGTGCATAATTGCTCAAAATAAAACACATCTTTCTTTCTTGTAGGGGTGAACCTCAAAACTCAGAACAAGGATTCCTTGGAAGATGCTGTCTCTAACTCTCCAGATCCAAGTAAGCAAGAGGGAGGTTTAGAAGAGAGTTTGCATAGGTGGGAAGATGGGGAGAGAAAGGGCATGTTCATATATAGAGGCATCAGGAGGTGGCAGGCAAGAAACTGAGGAGCCTCCTTGGCTTTTGGCAGTGGTTTATTTTGCCCTGCAGTAATTTGCAGGATCTCCCTGTACTGGGTCTCACTGGGATTGCAGTTCTGTAGCTCTTGTGAAGCTGGTTGTTGCATTACATCTGAAATTCTTTCCTTACCAGACTATTATGCAAAAAGGTGCTGAACTCATCTCTGCCTCTCAGTATGAAAAGTTTGTTTGGCACCAGCTCACTGAAGTAGTTCAGTCACTTTCTGCATTTGGTACTGTTTACTGAGAAATATCTGCTTTTACCTCACACAGAAACAAGTGTGTGACTGCCTAAGTAACATTTTCTCTACAGCAGTCTGTCCCGTATTAGTTTCTTGTGCAGTGTTCCTGCCATTAGTGTTAACACTTTTACAGTAAAATAAATGTCTGTAGGATCTCTGTGACAAAAAAGTTAAGAATCAGTATTTGACCAGGGGCCTTGATACAGATTGTTTGAGTCAGGTCAGAATGCAGTGCAGTGGTGAGCTGATGATTTGGTATAATTTAGTTAAATGTCTCATTTTAGATCTCTGTAATCTCAAAACTGCAGCATAACTCTAGGAAAGGGTGTGGGAAAGGATTGCTTTCCAAGTTGCTATTTTTCTGGTCTTCCCACCCCTCTGGATCTGTCTTCTGTTTTTATAACTGTAGAAATGCTCCCTTTTCTGCTATTGTACTATTCCAGAAAGTGGCTGGTCTGTCATTCTTTCTCTCCTCCTCTCCAGCTCCTTCTGCAGTTGTCTAGGATTCAAAACTGGTCTGATTTTCTTGTTCAGACTTAAAATGTTGATCTGTTTATTAATAATCAGTAACTGCACCTGACTTGCTGTAATTTGGAAGGGCAGTGGCTGTGTCAGCTCTAGCTTTCAATCAAGAGACAATTAAATGTATTAACTGTGAATGCCATTTGCATGATGGGATTGAGCAGCATGTGCACTGCATTGTTTAACAAACTCTGTCTCTTTCTCTCCCTCCCTTCTTCCCGTCCTATTTTCCTTTTCCCTTCCCATTCCACCCCCCTTTTTGTCCCTGTTGACCTTACACCAACCCTGTTTTTTGTCCCTCATTCGCTCTAACGTTCCTCTTCACGCACTCCTTTCATCTTCCTCTGCACCCTGTTTTTTCCTGGGTGCCCCCCCACGCCCCCATTGTGTGCCCCCCATGACACAACGAGGCAGTTCTGACGCTGTCTGCTCCCCCCGTAGTGCCAGGCTTCTGTTGTACAGTTGGAGTGGACTGGAAATCCCTCACTACTCCGGCCTGTCTCCCCCTCACCACCGATTACTTCCCGGACCGGCAGAGCCTGCAGAACGATTACACGGAGGGTTGCTATGACCTGCTCCCAGAGGCTGACATTGACAGGTTTGGCCAGCACCTTCTCTGTAAATGCCTTGAATCCAAGTGCTTAAGGAGCAGGTGATGGAAGAGGATCACTGGAACCCGTGCAAGTGAAGGATGCATTCCTAACAGAGCAGCAGAATATTTAGATTTGTCTTTTTCCTGTGATAACGTTGCACCTTTTCAGATGTTACCATCCCACAGTATGGTGTCCTGTAGATTTTATGTTAGAATTAGTGCACAAATATTTGCATCTCTTTTCTGTCGTTGTATTCAATCAAAATACCCAACCTCAAGCTGTCATCTTTGTTAATGTATTTTCCAGCAAGTGTTTTGGAAACACTAAATGAGCAAATGCACGTGGACATGTAGTGTTTAAGATGCTTATCCTTACTCTCAAGGATATTTAGCTTAAGGAATCTTGCTGGAAAACAGTGCTGGTAGGATAAATAGAACTTCTCAGCTTGTCTCAGAGGTCTGTGGTAACTATTCTTTAATAGAATTGATTTGGTTTTTTTTACTGAAGCTTTCTCATCATCTTCAGCATTTTTCAGACTTTCCACAGCTTGTAAGGCATCAAAAGACCTGTTCATGTTGCTGCTTTATGGGCACAAAACAAAAATATTAGTCAGGGTGATTGAAATAATACGTAGGGAGTAGCAGGACTAATGAAGAAACACCTAAAAGGAATGTCAAATGTCCCTTTGCAGCAGGAAGGTGAAGTTCAGAGCAGAAGGAGTTGTAATAAGATGCCACAGTGATGTGTCTTTAATCCCTCTCTGCTCTCACTTCCCACTGTGGAAGAGGCTGGAGTGTTGCTGCCCACTGGCAGTTCTGAACTCTGCTGAACATGGACAAAAACTGCCCTGAGACTGTCTGCAAAGTGCTGGAAAACTCATCTCTGGGGAATCAGACAGCTGATTTCCAAAGGTGCCCGTTTTCCCTCCTGCTCCCACAGGCAGGTGTTCCCAGGCACTGACCAGGGCCCTGCACGGGCACAAACCCTCAGCTGGGAAGCACAGAGCTAAGAATAGGTTTGTGTCAGCTTCCTTATTGTGGTCTGCTTGCCCTTTGTGTCCAGGAGGGATGAGGAAGGAGTGCAGATGACAGCCCAGCAGGTGTTTGAGGAGTTTATTTGTCAGCGCCTCATGCAAGGCTATCAAATTATTGTGCAACCCAAGCCACAGAAACCAGCCCCAGCTGTGCCACCCCCCCTGAGCAGCAGTCCCCTCTACAGCCGAGGTGAGTGACCCACGACTGACAATTCCCTCTTTTGTCTTTCCTGCTGCCAGTCCCAGTTACCTTGAATTAGGCACAGGTGCTCAGTGAAGCCCTCTGTTTTGTTTTTTTGTTGTCATTCCTTGATGTTACCTGGAAGTCTTTGCAGGGAGAGAACCTTGTCTGGGGCAGCACAAAGACTGCACCGTGAAGGGACAGGTGCAGGATTTTTTAACTTTATTAAGAAACTGGCCTCATATTCATGATGGTGAACCCAAAGAACAATGGCTTCAGTGCTCTTTGGGTGAATAACTCCTAAACACAAGTCACATGGTGAGTGCAGAGCACATCTCTGGAAGAAGACAGACCTAAAGCTTCCACATGTGTGTATCTGGAGGCAGTTTTCTAACATTAGAATACCTATGGAGGTCCAAGGCAAAGCTTCATTGTCCTGAAACCATGAGTCAGCTAAACTGAGTTAAGCCCCAGAGGACTGGGGTGGGTTAAGGGAGTATCATATTTCTTAGAGAGAATCTGACTCGCTGTTTGACTTCTGATTTTTTTTTTTTTTCTGGATATTCCCTTGGCAAGTCAGCATGACACAGTGTTCTTAGAGCAGGGAATACACATAAATGGGATACACTGTTAATCTCTGTTTTGGGAATGAGCAGCAAGGCTCCTTACCTTATGGGTCAAGCTTAAGAGGTTAGTTCCAGGAATAAGGCACAGGGAGGAAGTGAAAGTGGATCCCAGCTTTCCCATCACATCAGGTGCTCAACACTTCACTGGGGCTGTTTACTGGTGGGTCTGACTAGAGGGTTCCATGTGGGAGGCACATGAATCCTGAATGCTCCTCTTTGGTCATGATACCAACAAACCTGAACTGTAAGAACAAAAGACTCATTGTACAAGTGTTTCCTAAAACTGTGGCCTGAAAGATGGATTTTAGTTCGTCCTGAGTTCAGAAGCCCAATTCTGGACTCCAATTCTGGAGTCTGTAGGCACAATTTATTGTTAAAATCTGACTGCTGCAAAAAGCTGAAAGGGGTTTGCCTTTCACAACTAGGTCTTGTATCAAGAAATCGAGCTGAGGAGGAAGATCAGTACTGGCTGAGTATGGGCCGTACTTTCCACAAAGTCACCTTGAAAGACAAAATCATCACCGTGACTCGGTACCTACCCAAGTGAGTATCTCTCTGCTTGAGCAGTTTGCTGCCAGTGTTCAGATGAACATTCTTTTCCAGCTGTCTGTGCTTGCTTGAAAGAACATACTGTAGAACCTTCTTTCTCTCTAGGAGAAGAAAGAGCAGCACTTGATAACACTGAGATTAACGTTTGTGTTTGATCTTTTAGGTATCCATACGAATCTGCTCAGATAAACTACACCTACAGCTTGTGCCCCTCACACTCTGACTCTGAATTTGTCTCTTGCTGGGTAGAATTTTCCCATGAGAGACTAGAAGAGTACAAGTGGAATTACTTGGATCAGTATATCTGCTCTGCTGGCTCAGAGGATTTCAGGTGAGATCTCCTTCTCCATCCAGACTGTTCTGTGTCCTAATTGCCTCTTTTCCTTTCTGACCTAAAATTTCATCAGCAAGTTCGGCCCACAAATGCTCAGTACTCCAGGGAGAAAATCTGGCCTGCTTTCACTGTCTGGTGGTAGCAGCTGTTGCCTTGTAGGAACCTCACTCTCTTGCTGGTGCATTATCTGATCTTTGAGACCAAGTCTTGATCACAAAATTCAGCATGAATTTTTTTTTCTTCCAAATGCAAAGAAATATGATGGCATTTTGTACCACACAGATGCTTTTCTTGGCTTCTTACTCATTTCTGGATCTGACTCAAAGCTTCCACGTATTTTGAAGCTGTTGGAGGTTTGCTTGAGTACTAGGCTTGACTGCAGTCCTACTCCTAAGCTATGGAGCACAGTGCTTATTAGAAATGTGAAATATCTCCACTAGCATCAATAGCCTTTCTGATACCTTCTCTTCACAAAACCAGTCTTTGTCATCTTTTCAGGTCTCAGTCAAAATGCCTCCTACGCTAATGTGCACCTTTGAAATTCCTTTTTACTTGCTTACTTTTAGAGAGAAAGCCTTTGTATCCTCTCTTTTGCAGGAAAGAAAACATATCTCTATGCTACAATGGCCTTGTTTTCTGCATATCAGTGTTTCAATGGTTCCCACTGACATTTGTATTGCTGAACCTTCCTTTGCCCACCTGCTTGTTCTGACTCAGGGGTAGCAGAGTGACACGGTCACTGTGCTCTCTGGAATGCCCAGGAGGTACAGGTGTATTTTAGGTTGAGTAAAATCCTTCCTGGAAAACCGCTGAAGTGTCCTGAATTCCATATTCCTTCAGCCTGATCGAGTCCCTGAAGTTCTGGAGGACGCGGTTCCTGCTGCTGCCCGCCTGCATCAGCGCCACGAAGCGCATCGTGGAGGGCGAGGCACACTGCGACGTGTACGGGGACAGACCCCGCTCCGACGAGGAGGAGTGGCAGCTCCTGGACGGATTCATCCGCTTCGTGGAGGGGCTGAACCGCATCCGGCGCCGCCATCGATCCGACAGGATGATCCGGGTGAGTCAGCGCGTTGTGGGGTCAGAGCTGCAGCCGGGTCTGAGTCACCTCATGGAGGGTTGGCAGAGACCCGAGCCGACCCCAGGCAGGCTGGGGGTCCGTGGCCTGTGTCCATGGGTGATCCATACACACAGGGCAGAGCTGAGGGCTGTGCTGTGTCTGGGTTTAGATAGTTTGTGCTTGTCAACACCCTTTCTGTTCTTGAGCTAGTTATATTTACCTGGCATGGGTATCCCGTGCTGCTGTGGCTGGAACCAGACTCAGAACAGCTCTCACTCAGAGAACTGCACAGCAGAGCCATCCAGGCCTTGGCCTCTTGCTGCTCTATTTTTATCTTCGTGGGTCTTCTCTTACCACGAGTCTGATGCCACCTCATTGCAAAGGCACCATGCTTTGTGCTGCAGGATGGTCCGCCTGAGAATGTTATTGCACCTTGGGATGCAGATAACTGGCCAAAAGGGATCTCTGAGGTAGTGTAGCTGGGAACTTCTGGCCGGCTTGGCTCTGTGCTGCAGACTTAGGAAAAGGATTGGGAAAACAGAACCATATGGGTAAATTCCTGGTGAACAGTGGTTTCAAGAGGATGATGAGAAACTGGTTAGTGTGTATCAAATTTTTTTCCAGTTCACAATACTAAATGTGTACTTAGTCAAGCTATGCTTAACTAGTAAACAAGAACACAGCCTCATGTCAGCAGGGCTTTATTAAGTCTGTGCTTCCATTTTTTTCTTTGTTAGAAAGGATCTGCCATGAAAGGCTTGCAGATTGCTGGTCCAATTCCCACCCACTCTCTGGAGCAGTCTGGACCTCCCATTGGGAAGAAAGGAACCTCAGCACTCTCAGCTCTGCTGCAGATGGAAGCCAGTCAGAAGTGAGTCTCTACAGGCTGTGTGAAGAGCACTAGAACATCCTTCCTACATATTCCACCTGGGCTGACTAAAGCAGAGTTGGGGAACTCTGCCTCATGTTATGTTAAATACACAAGAGATTTAATATTTGTAGTGCTAAGTTAGTGTTGCACATGCATAACAAAACTGAGAGAGTTCAAGGGTCTGTGTTGTTATGTGGGGTAAAAGGTACTTATGGGATGTTGGATTGACTCTGTGCCTCAGTGTGGGAAGGCAAGTGTCTGAAAATACAGCAGTGCCCCTCTGCAGCAGTTGCCCTCAGGTGGAAGCTGACACAGTATGTTTGAATAAACTCTGGATTCCTTCCTTCTGTTTGAGGACTCTGGGGGAGCAGCAAGCAGCAATGCTTTCTGGGAAGAGCTCTGGGCAGCCCTCGGAGAGTGGGAGCATTGCCATCACACCCACCTATATGGACAGCCCTCGTAAGGTAAAGACTTTCTGGTCTTTCTTTAGCTACCATTTTTACATAAGAATTTCTCAAATAATCAAAGATTTATTTTTCTAAGCACATGGCTACATCATACCACATCTTACCCTCTAATCCAGCAAGGGCTGGTCCTGTACTGGCCTTTGTGTGCAAGGGCATAAGAAGAAGTTGGGGCACAACCTTCCTTCAGTTCTGTAACTGTGACAGTGATGTGGAATCCCTGGGATGTTATCTCAGTGTGTTTTGCTGATTTAAGTGCTATTTGCTAATTAGTCCCTTTTCCGGTAGCACATTTCATTTCAGTTGGGTTGGACTGTTAGATTGAGCAGTACAGTCCTGTCTGCATCTGTGTGTGTCTTGGAGAGCAAAATCAAGCTCTAGCCCATGACTGTGTGAAGCTTGAGTGGAATTTTAACAGCAGGAACTTGAGTCTCTTGCCTCTGCCCAGAGGAGAGGATGTGTTCCTTAGAAGTGATTCAGATGTCATTCCTTCATTGGCTGGACTCCAGGCTGGGGAAAATTGTCTTCCTGGAGCTTTCTTCAGACACTTTAAGAAAAGACTGTGCTACCCTCAACCTTTCTTCTCAAGTGTCCTGTGAGTGCCAGGAGAACAGGAACTCTGCCTCCAAGTCCAACCAGAAATATTTGGGTTTTTTTCTGTGTTCTGGCATGCAGATCTTTCAACAGAAGTACCAAGGAGCTTAATAAAGATACAGGACTTAAGTGTAATCTGTATTTGGGTTCAAAAGTGGAAATATTGCAGAGAAAAGGTTCTCAGATTAACCACTATCAACTACCTCTTTCAGTATTTTTCTTTTAGTGTCTAATGTTTCAACATCCACAGTTTTCTACCACCAGCAGGGACAAGCCTTGTGTTATTCTGGAGATCTGGATATTGATAGTTGAAGTGATGGAGTAGCAGTGATCGTGTTTGTAAGAGACACCTATTTGTAGAATTAGAGTGCTTTGAGGACACAGATGAGTCTGGAGCAGGTTGTACTAGACCTGAAAAAGTAGGTGCAGAACCTGACCTGAGGCATTTTTGCAAACTTCCAGATCATAGTTCAGGCTTTGCACTCTCCTCTTTTACCATTTTGAAAAATCAGCCTCCTTCTTTGTAAACAGAAATCTTAATTGTCTCTTTCTGTCAGTAAAACTGGTGAAAATTCCAGGTAGGACACAGGAGAGAAGAATGTTGTGTCTGCTTCTGAGGGGAAAAAGGCAAAATTGGCTTCCATAGCAATGGCACAGTGGTGTGTTGGGAACAAATTAACAGACTTTGTGCTACCAGCAAATGCCATCTTGAGTAATGTTAAAAGTAACTATATTCCAAAGCCTCTCTAGAAGGCTGACTGGAGACTCTGGAAGAGTGTGTATCAATTGAGGGCCTTTCACACCACAGTAGTAAACACTCCTGTAAATATTTACATGTAGGGACTGGGAGATAAGCAATTGGGATCTCCAAATTGATGGCTCACGCCTGTTGGGAAGGTGCCAGCAGACAGGTAGCCATGTCAGGGAACTCTGTGCTCACATGGGAACATGAGCAAGTGTGTGCCTGGTGCCCCAGCCCTTTAGGAGGTCTCTTGGCTGTCTGCAGACTTAGAGCCAAAGTACTGACAAATGGTCACAGCTGTGCTTTGCCGGCAGCCAAGGGAGCAAGTGCTTTTCTAGGATACTATTCAGTGCTGGAGTTATTCCAGAGCAAAACTGAGCCACTGGCTCCACCTTTACTCTGTTCCAGAGTAGAATTGGCAAGTCACTTCAGCCAGTTACTGGGCAACACAGTATGATTTTAACACAGTGAGTTCTCTTGATGCCTGATCTGTTTGGGAAGTCTTTGCCCTTGTGGATCCAGGGTGCTTGGCACTGTGTAAATTGCCAGCCATGTAACCCTGGTATTGATTCTTTCCAGAAAATGTTTTATATGTAGGTACCAAGGTAAGCAGCATCTTAACTGCAGACTAGACAGAAATATTTTGCCTAGGGAACAGAATAAAGAATTGCAAATAAGGAATGAAAATCTAGTTGGGTTTCACTGCATTGTCTTATGTGATAAGAGAATTTTGACACATCTTGGAATAGCAACTGGGAATAAATTCACCCAGGGGTTGCAAGTAGGTGGGAATGTAGCACAGGCAGCATCTGTTTAATTTTGCATGAGGTATTAAACACAGTGTTGGAAGGATCTTTGTGATGAGTTTTTCTTCCCTTTCTTTTGCACCATACCAGACCTGCATTTACAAGGAAGAGTGTGCTTCCTGAAAAAAGCTGCTTTGCCTCTCCCTCTTTATCATTAGAATGACTAACAGACTGAAAAAAAAAAAATCACCTGTCCCTGTCATTACACCTGTAACTGTACAGGTTTCTGTATCACTATTCAGCTTTGCATTTGGGGTGGAAACCCACATACTTCAGAGGTCAAGTCTTTCTCCTGTGAAGTATGGAGGGAAGGCTGTAGTTTCAATTGGCTTCTGATCAGTGTGCTTTTCCAAAATTTTGGAAAAGCATCTGTGCTAAGGAAGAGCAACATCTTGTTACAGAGAGAGAAAGTAATGGTATGTGTGTCAGAACTCCCGATGCTCTGCATTCTGCTGCATCTGACATTCTGGGTCTGGGGTTTGCATTCTCCTCATACTTTCTCTCTGTGGTCATTTCATACTTGCACAACTTTGTATTTGCTTTTCTTCAACTCCTTGTTGCTGTTGCCATTAATGGGCCTACTTCCTCTGATGCCTTCAGGATGGGGCCTTCTTTATGGATTTTGTTCGCAGCCCACGAACAGCTTCAACCTTCTACTCCCAGGTTAGTTTTGAATGGGTTCGTGTCATCCCTGGCTTTGGACTGAGGTGATGGAGAGCATTTGTGTCCTGAGCTTGCCGTGTGGGGAACCTGGGTTACTTTGCAGATCTGCTCGTTGAGAGGGAGATGTGCAGCATTAGCAGGACAGAGTGGCAGATGCAACTATTTCCTTCCACCATTCAGTGTTTGTGCTGTGCTTTGGATGTTCCTGTGCCCTGTCTCACTGTCCTTTGCAGTACTGTCATGGCAACTACTAAAGCTTCTGTTTTTGTTTTTCAATAAGTGCTTGTTTTCTATGTTCCCTCACGGAACAAAATGGCAACAGCTCCCTCATCTAATTCTTGGCTAAATTTCTTCTGTGGTGTTTGTTTGACTGGTGGCTCTGGGGAGATCCAAGGCAAATTGTGCTCTTGGATTCTTAAACAACTGAGGACTGAAAATATTGATGTGATCTTGGCTTCAAAGAGTCATTGTGACAGAACTCGTTTGTACACTTAACACCAGTTAGGGATTAGAATAACACAGTGTGTCCATAGAAAATGCTGCTGGTTGAAGTGGCTCTGAGGAGGGAGAGTGGCTTTAGCTGGCTGTGGGCACTGTGGGGTCCACGTTGGATGGAACATCTGCTGATTTTGGCTGCCCAAAAAAAAAACATCTGCCATTGCAGAGTTAGAGATCTTTGGGATGTGAGAAATGGCATAAATAAAGGACTCTTGGCTGACAGACCTAAGTCAAGCTCCCAACTTTGTGATTTTTCAGCTGTGTGTGTGCTGTGGATTCATCACAGCAGAGCAGCCCTCATATTTACACCAGCCTGACTTGGAGTTACTCTGCTGTTCGTGTTCTCTCCCCCACCTCTCGAGCTTTTATATAATGTGCCTTTCCTGAACCAGCCGTGTTAATGACAGATGGCAATTACAGCCTGTACTTTGCTGAGTCCTTCAGCATTCATGTTCTCTCTGAAACGATTTTATGTTAATTTTGTGAACTATTCAGTCTACCATTGGAATGGTGTGAGTGTTCCTGCGGGAGGAAAGTGTTCCTGTTGTCTTGGCGACAGAGGTGTGGGTGGGTGCCAACCAGCCTGCTCACACTGCCCTGAGAAAGGAGAGAAGAGGAGCTGATTTTTTTGTGCATTATGAAACATGAATTCTGTGTGATACATTTGCATATTTTTGAGAGTTAGAGTTGAAACTATTTTTGCTAAATGCTTACTACTTACCCATAGTGATTAAGTGCCCTGTTCTGTCCACTGTGTGTTTATAATCACAGTTATTCACAGTTGAAAATGTCAGGTTGGGACTGGTGGTGTTGGTTTGACTGTGGTTCTCTCAACACAGTTGTTGCTGGGCTGGTGATCCTCATCTTTATTGGGGTTTGAATTTCTTGTTTGTCAGGAGCTCTGTAGTGATGACAAAAATAAGACTGTATTTATCCTTTCTGCATATGCTTGTGCTTCCTTATAGTATTGCCTGTTGTTAACTAACTTGAGCTGAGGTACAGATGATATGGGGAGGGGGGAAATGGATTATATCATGAATTTCATGAAGATGTTGCTGTGTTTACTCCTCCCAGGTCTCTATAGATCAGTCAGTTCCTGCAGCCTCAGATGGCAACATGTTGATAACCACAGGGCAGGTGCCTGACAGGGGCAGCACCCAGACCTTGGGAAGTGCCCAGAATGCTGCAGAGCCAGGATACAGCACAGCTGGAGCTGCAGAGGGCAGGTAGGAAAAGCCCAGCAGTGCTGGACTGCAGTGCTGTCCAGTTACAGCCCCTTTGTGGTGTCAAGGAATGGGCCCTTAAACAGGCACCTGAGAACAAGCTGTGCTGTCTGTCAGTGCTGGAGGCACTTGTCACAAGACCTTACTGCAGCATTTCCACGTGCAGAGAGAGTGGTAGTAAAATAAGCCTTGCAACCCAGTTTTCCAGAATTAAATGAACACAAGGCCTGATTTCTCCACCCACAAGAAGAGCTTCATTCTTCAAGAAATGAAGAAATTCCATTTCTGAAATCTGTTAGCAGAAAATCAGGCTCTGAATTGACATCTTCTGTCTGTTTGGCAAAGGGGGGGGGCCCTGCAGGTCTAATTGGATTGAGCAGGTTGATGAAATCCAAGAGGTTCTGACCTTGGAAGTGAGACACTGAGGAGGAAGCAATATTGAAAATAAACTTTATTAGCACCTGTTTCCTGTGGTTGTATATTACAGTAAAAAAAAAAGCCAACTTCAAAATGTTTGCTCTCAGTTGCTCCTGACTACAACTGCATGTGGTACAGTGTGCCTTGGGTCCTTATAACCATGTCCTGGTGGCCTCGGGGAAAATAAAGGTCTGATGCTTTTAGCTGTCCTTCTTGATAGGAAAAAGGAAATAAATGTGACAGTCATTGTTGAGAAGAGAGAGCATTTCTCTTAAACATACATATTTGAACAAATCTGGAAGCTTCCCTGATTTTTGAATGTGCTTCTGTTTACAGCTCTCAGCAGTGTTCCACAAGTGCTCTGACTTCCTCCTCCACTTTGGTGGAGATTCTCGAAGCCATGAAACACCCCACGTAAGTTTTTAGTATAAATCTGCTTTACATCTGCTGAGATGTTTTGTCAGAGGACATGAGGCACGGAGTCACTCCAAGGGGAGAGCACCATATCAGCTGGGGAGGAGTTTTAAACTTCCTTTTATTATTCAGTTCCAGTCTCCCTAATGAGGAATTTTATAGCAATTGAGGTACAAGTATTGATGCAGAGACTTCAATTATTAGAATCCCAGAATCTTGTCAAAGCAGGAATTCTCAGTAAGTCAATGTCAGCTCTTCATCTTGTTACCAGAAGCCAGATACGTCACTGTGTGGGCCTTGTGCATTTCTTGTCCTGTATTTTATCCCCCACTCACCCTTTTTTTTTTCCCCAGCAGTGATTTTTGTCTTTGTTACTTAAAAGAACTCTCAATTACTGTGTGTTAACACGTGTGACATGCTGTGATTCAGCACAGGGATCCAGCTGCTCTCGGAACAGAAGGGCCTCTCCCCATACTGCTTCATCAGTGCAGAAGTTGTGCACTGGCTGGTCAATAATGTGGAGGGTGTGCAGACCCAGGCCATGGCCATTGACATAATGCAGGTAAGGGAACTATGTGGAGGGCCAGAAATACCTCACTCTGTGAAGAAAGTAGAATTGCAGAAGAAAGCATAGCAATAATTTCTGTTGTTTATTAAAATCCTTATATTGATAGGTATTGAAAACTGTTCAACAGAACGAGGTGATGATGGCATTTTTTGGCTACCCTATCACAAAACAGCAGTGTCCTTCTACAGGATGACAGTTCTGTGTATAACTTCCAATTAGCTTGTACTTATCCAGAACTCTGCATTGTGTTGGAATTGTGAGGTACTACAGCATGATTTGATTTTGGTTTTCCTTCTGATCATTAGTTAATGAACTTTTGCGAAAACCAGCACATGACCTCTCTGTTATGGATGCTGAAGAAGACACACTTTATGCAGGAACATTGCTTGTGTTCATCAAGGGATTTTTCTGTATTGAACTGTGTCAGGGGCAGAAGGTTGGAAATGTTTTGGAGTTCATTCCTCTGCTGAGATCCCATTTCAATTAGCAGAGAACTTAGAATGTTTCCAACCTCCTACCTTCCTACAAATCCATCTATAAAACCAGAGCAGGGTAAGACAGGAAGGCAGACATCTGTGGAAAGGTCAAACACAATTTCTCATGGAGATAAGGAATTGCTGTTACATTTACTGAATACTAAGAGCTAACTTTGCTGGTATTCTCTTTAGGCACATAGCTGGACAAAAAGATGTCAAGAGAAAGAAAATTATTTCCTAATGTTCTCTAGCAACCTCTTTCTGTGACTGGAAAAGTGACTTCTTTTTCATCACGTTTGCTCAGTTCTCTCTCTTTTTGTTCAGAAAATGCTGGAAGAGCAGCTGATTGTCCATGCATCTGGAGAAGCTTTACGAACCTTTATTTATGGCTTTTATTTTTACAAGATTGTTGTGGACAAAGAACCAGACCGAGGTCAGCATTGTGTTATTACAAGACTTTCCTCACTATCCCTTTGCATAATCTCTAGGATTTACTTGATTCTTATGGGTGCTGCAGCAGGAATGCATTTTGGGAGCAACCAAAACCACTGATCTAAGGGGAGTCTAAGAAACTCAGCCTGTTTGGTTTAAAAAAAAAAAAAAGGCAGAAAACATAAAGTAATTTTTTTTTCCTGCCTCTTTTCCATCAAGAACTCCCTCTCTCCCTTGGTGTTGGTCTAACTGCAGCTGTCCTTGCCCTGTGCAGTGGGGATGCAGCAGCCTGCCATGTGGCACACCGCTGCCATGGACGACTTCTCGGCCTTCCAGAGGAAGTGGTTTGAGGTGGCCTTTGTGGCAGAAGAGCTCCTGCACTCGGAGATCCCGGCGTTCTTCCTGCCCTGGCTGCCCAGCCGCCCCGCCTCCTATGCAAGTAGGCACAGTTCCTTTAGCCGCAGTTTCGGAGGACGGAGCCAGGCAGCTGCACTCTTAGGTAGATGCACAGCACAGGTGACAGCTGGGGAAGTGCAGGGGGATAGTTTGCAAGGGGAAGAGCAGCCAGCCAAGGGGATGATCTCACGTGGACCAGCAGTAAAGCTGCAAATTTCATGCTGGCCTTACGTGTGTCTTGGACGTGGACGTTTCTCATGTGCTGGAGGTGTGTTTCACTGGCTGAGCAGGCAACTTTTACTGTGGAGGACTGGGGTACAATAAAAACTATTTCTTAAAGTATTTCATGTTCCTGAACCTCTAGAATTTAGAAAGGAAAATACTTTGTCTCCCTGCAGAAACAGAGAGACTCTTCACAACCTGCAATGAGCATGGAGGGATAAGTTGTGAGAACAGCAAAGCAGCCAAACTGTTCTTAAAATTACATGTCTAATTGCTTCCTAGTGGCAAAAACCACAGTGAGATCCAGATGTGTTAGAAGTTTTCTGTGATGTGCTGGAGGCTTTCTTAGCTAATCTGAACCAGAGCCAGACTCCTTATATTAAGTCTATGAAGCCCAGCTACAAATGATCCCTGTGGTATGGAAGCAGTAGGAAGATCTTGCTGCTGGGCAAGATACCATTATTAGTATCTAATGTCCTATAATGTGTGGAGAAGAACACTGCCTGCCTCTACCAGCCTGTGAAACACACTGGCTGCATGACTGACCGTGTTGCTTTGTCAGCTTTTTGTTGCATTTCCAGGCCAGCCTGAGTCACTTGCTTTTGTTCCTCTTTCCCTGTTTAAAATTAAGAGAAAAATCATTGCTATAGAACTGCAACTTCAGGTTTATTTAGATGCATCTGTTAAAGGCCTAGCAATTAAGGATAAAAAGAAAATTCTGCTGTTGTGTGTATTTGACCTTCTGAAGAGAAGTGCCTTCCTGCTGGTGTAGTATCTCTTAAACCTGAAGTCACAGTAATCATTGTATTTCTGAAAGCCTTGTTTGAAGAGGAACAGCATCAGAAATGGGAAAGCATTAAGGAAAGGAAGTCTGAACTAATGGTTAATTCCCTGAAGCCAACATATGCAGGATATTTTCCCTGTCACACGATAAATCTGTTGCCTTGGCTGGTATCCAACCTCATTAGCTCTGTGGCCAGAGCTGAAGCCTGAATGTAGGCTGGCATGAAATACTGTGGAGGCTGGAAGCACTTGGGCCAGATCCTGTTCATGGTTTGATCTCTTACTCGCTATTAGCCAAAAAAACCCCTTCACTGTCCTATGTCTGTCCTCTTTTTGAGGTGAGAAGGCTGAGACTCAGCAAAGGAGCAGAGCAAGAAGGTGCCTCAGTGCCCTCCTTTGTCACTAGCCAGGGAAAGAGTGTATTCCTGCAGCATGTTACCTATTGCACAGCTGTGTAGCTCTCCTTTTTTTCTGCAGTTGGAATTATGTCCATTCTGCTATTGAACCAATTTGCAATCCTTGAATGAATTATAAATGTCTTCTGATTGCTCACATGCAGTCTGGTTATTCCAGGAATTATAGTTTCTTGTAGAAAAATCCACTGTGGAAGTTTTTTCTTAAAAAGGAACTGGCTTAAATGATATTTCTATGCTGTCCCTCTTCTAAACAGTATTCAAAATACCCAAACTTCACCAGTTCATCTGAGGCAAGGAGCTTTACTAAACCCAGATGACCCCTGGTCCACGTGACTTCATTTGTTCCTCTCTTGGTCTTGATTTGGTTGTGGTTTTTAATTCTTCCCCTCCCCACCTTCCCTAAATGTCAGGCTGTGACATAAAATTGCATGCAAGCATTGGGAGCTCTGGAACAAGCTCCGTGTATTTCTCAAATCTTTATCCCTCCCAATTCCCAAGTCGCTGGCCCAGTGACTACCCCCTTTCCCTTCCCAGTGGAAGTCTGACCTGTGATACACCTAATCTTGTCCCTTTTGATTTGTAGCAGTGCATGCACTAGCAATTGTAGTCATGTGTGTAGCAGAGTCTGTGACTGGAGAATAACCTGCCTGCTCCTCCCCGATTTGCTTAGTAAACCATTAGTTAAATACTCAATAGTACCAGACAATTGGGAAGCAGGTGAGTCCTCTTAAAATCTGATCTATGGAAGCCAGAGTTTATTCTCTTAAAATACGTTGGTTCTAATCTGAAGCTTCTGAATTCAGACACGTGGATATTTCTCATCAGTGTTTAATGTATTTTGGATTAGCTCACCTGGTTGGACTGTGTTCCTCTTGCTTTGCCTGTGAATTCCAGCTGCAGACCAGGTGGAGAGAAGCTCCAGCCCTAACAGGGAGTCTGCACTGTCTGGCAAAAGGAACAGTCTAAGGGAGCAGGGAGCTCATTCTTCACAGCGTGCTGGTGTGGCACACTGGGCTGTGGTGGTGGCACTGACCCCTTGGCTAATGACCAGCACCTACCTGGCTGAGCTGCTTTGGCTTCACAGCTTTCAGGATGATGTTTTCCAACACACTTTGTTACAAAATTGGCACCATAACCTTCTGACCGTGAGCATTGCACTCCCAGTGATATCCCACTGAAAAGGAACCAGAGAAAGAAACTCAAGGTGTTGGTCTGTCTGACAATACCAGACCAGCTCAGAAATTGCAGATGATACATTTCCCGAAGACAGAAATGGCTCTTGTTTATGAAACAAAACTGGATTATGTTCTTTCATTTTTATTGTGGTTTTCTTTTTTTTTTTTTCCTGTTTAAGCTGCAGTAACAGCAATGTAAAGGATTTCCTTATAAACTTGAAAACTGTCTCCAGCTAACTTGGAGTAGAAGTGAAGGTGGGAACTTTCCATCTACCTAGAGGAAGAACTTAATTTTTTTTTTTTTTAAACACCGTAAAGCCATTAATTTATAAGATAATTTTGAAAGCTGACCCTATAAAAGGGTGCACATCTTCTACTTAAGCAAGAAATAACAACATCCATCCCCCGTGCATGCAATAATAAAAAGGGCAAACATTTTTCAGTAGTGGCCTTGCAGCCCATTGTTTCGTGTCCATTTTTAACACTATAGAAATGTTAAATTATGTATTTCTGTAAAGAAAAGTTAAAAGTGACAACATGTTTCATGGCAGGACTTTGGTCTCTGAGTCAGGAGATCTGGGTTCTGTCCCTGGCCTTGCTGTGTGACACCAGCCAGGTCACTTCCACTTGCTGTGCTTCTCCTCCTCTCTCGCCTGACCTGAGATTTTCCTTCTCTGGGATGCTGGGGTGTAGGGCACAAAGGGAGCCGGATCTTGGGCACTATCCCAGCCCTTGCTGCAGAGCACTAGGAGGTATTGCAGTGATGGGAAGGCTGCTGCATGTCTTGGCTGACTTTTCCTGCTTTTACAAGAAGTGTTGGATGTGCAATTTTAGCACTGCGGTAATGTGGGATATTGATATGGGGTTAAAGAAATAAGGAGTTTAACTTCTAATCTCCTTTAGCTGTGGAAAGTCCTGGAATGCTCCTGCCCTGTGTAACAGCACCCTGTTGAGATTTCTGGTGGGGGCATATAGAAATATTTGGAATGTTACAGGTATGAAAAAGCCATAGATGTTGTCTAGCCACACTTAATCAACAGGCAACTGGTGCCATAATTAGCTGCTGAACTCTTGGTTCTCTCTCTTTATTGCAGCTGAAATGTCTTTTGACTGTTAGGGGAGGTTATTCTGTAGCACATACCCCTGGTACGAGAAATACTTCAGGTGTTTTGTCCTTGGTGATCTGGATGAGCGGCATTCTGGGACTATTCTGCCAGCCCAAAAATATCTGGGGAAGAATGGGAGGACAAATTCATTACAAATAGCTTATCTTGGTTCTTCTGCTCTTTGTCCTGCCTCCCACCCTGTGTCTAATGCATCCTTTGAATGCCCCCCATTCCTTGGCTGTGTAGCTGCCACGGTGCCCGAGCAGCGGACGGTGACGCTGGACGTGGATGTGAACAACCGCACGGACCGGCTGGAGTGGTGCAGTTGTTATTACCATGGCAATTTCTCCCTGAATGCTGCCTTTGAAATCAAGCTGCACTGGATGGCAGTGACTGCAGCTGTGCTCTTTGAGATGGTGAGAGTCCTTGTGCTCTGGATGGCCACAGAAACGCCTGGCTGGCCTCTGTATCCCTTAAACAACTGGGGGCATTGTCGTGGGAAGTGTTAGGAGAGAGCCAGTGGGCTGGATCTGCCCTTCTTTCCATAAGTAATTTTCGTGGTGGTTGTAGGCATTGCTGCATCTGGTCAGTGTTTATCACACTTGTCTGCAGTCCTTCTGTCTGCAGGGCAGTGCTCTGCTCTTAGTGGGTTTCATGCACAGTATGCAGAGATCAGCACAGGTCAAGGTGATAAATTTAAGTCCCCCTTAGGCAAATTTTAAGCCCTGATCTGGGTCTTTGGAAAAGAATCTGTTTCACATTGCATTCCTTCTATCCCCAAACCTTAAAACTTTAAATCTCGCTGGAATTGCTTTCATAACAAGGCTTTTCCAAGCAATGTGTTCTTCCTGTTCAGCAATGCTTTTTAGCTTTTTTTTTTTAACTTGCTGAAAACATTTTGAACTGAAAATATAAGTGGTTTGTTTCACTTTTTAATTTTCAGACGTTTTTTCTCCTTTTGTAGCTTCTGTAAAACTCAAATTATTTAACACCAGGTTTTACCCCACCCAGCCAGACAGCACTAGGTAATTGGTTTTGCTTTTATTTAAAATCAATTGCACTGTTCCAGTAAAGCAGCAGTGTTTAGCCACTGGTGATAAGTAGGCTGAATCAGTTCCTGAAAAATGTCCTATTTTAAAGTGCTTTCTGATTGATGTGGCACTTCAGAAAAAGGAAAGCCTGATGCCTTGTGCTTGCACTGCTTCGCTTGCAAGGACGTTGGTGTGCTTGCCATGCGGGGAGAGCTGAGCCTGGGGAGAGCTGAGCATGTCTGATCTATTCCTGGGGAACGAGCTGCTCTCATGCACACAAGTGCCCCTCGTCAGATGACATATGTCGTATGATTCACTGTTTGAATTTTTTCTCAGGTTCAGGGTTGGCACCGGAAAGCCACCTCCTGTGGGTTCCTGCTCGTCCCAGTCTTGGAAGGCCCGTTTGCTTTGCCCAGTTACTTGTACGGAGACCCCCTTCGGGCTCAGCTCTTCATCCCCCTCAACGTGAGCTGCCTGCTGAAGGAGGGCAGTGAGCATCTGTTTGATGGTAAGAAAGGGTCCTTGTTTTACCCCAGGCAGGTCACTGCTGGCACGTGGCTGACACAAAGGACCTACCTCATTTACCATCCACGCATTAGATGGCTGAGGGACTTGTTTTTGCACTTCAGCAGCCCCCTGAGGAAGGTGGTGCTGGAGGAGGCCGTGCTGGCAGCATAGTCAGCATGAACAGGATGGGCAGCAAGAAACACCAACACACAGGAAGGGTGGTCTCCCCAGTGATCTTTAACATTTCACACCCTTACAGAGCCCATGGCAAGTGGCTGTTCCTTTGACAGACTCTGAGTCTGTTTTGCTGGTAGACCCACAGCTGCTCTGCATTTGTATCCTGTGTTTGTTTATTCTCCCCCTCAGTGAGATTAGGCTTTCACCACTGCCATCCTTTTTTTGTTGTTGCCATGGTTACGTTCATGGTTAGAGTGTTTGCACATGAGATTAAGCGCTAGAAACTGCAATCTCCTTTTCTGCAGTGTGACCTCGCCCTTCCCACTGACAGTGTTGTGGTAAGTCTCAGGTGGAAACTCAAAGATCAGAGAACTCTGTCCCATGCAGAGAGAGGCAAAATTGCATCATGAAAAGGGACAATTAGCAGCAGGCTCTGTTTTAAAATAGTAAATATGATATTTTCATTAATCCTTGACCCAGTGTCCAGGTGTAAATGTAAAACAAATGTGACAAATCCATATGCTGTGAGGTCACCACGGCCCCACTGACTGAACTATTTTCATAGCACTCTGATACACAGCAGCCCACTCTCCTTCCTTGTCCTCTCCCACACACACCTTTATGTTCCTCTCCTTCATCTCAAGAGACAAAAAATATGAATTCAGGGATGAGTGTACAAGACACATCTCTAATAAGATAGCATTCAAGGGACAGCTGACAGAAAAAAATTGGGACTAAAAGAAATGGCTAGGGAGGAAAAAAGTGCACAGAGGTCCTCTGAGGAAAACTGAAGTCTTGAAAAGGAAGGAAATAAAGTAGCTTTACTAGATAACTGTTACATTTTGTGTCTTTCAGGCTTCGAACCCGAAACGTACTGGGACCGAATGCACCTTCTCCAGGAGGCAATAGCACACAGGTATGGACAGAGTGGGCTGAGCAGAGGGTTTGTGTCTCCCTGGATAATGTGGAATGAAGATCTGTGCCAGACAGTCACTCCTGGGTCCCATGGGTTCTGTGCTCTCTGCCTCTGAAGTCTGCTCACAGACTGTTAGACTAAAATACAGCTCCTGTGCCTGGAGCTGGTTCTGGGGGTGCAAGGGGCAGGTTTCAGCCTGTCACTCCTTAGGAAAACTCCTCCTAGGGAGGGCATTGCCTTTGGAAAGTGCCCTGTTATTCTAAGTTAGAAGCAGATAGATTGTAAATAGATTCTTCCTGAGAAGGGACGGTTATTTCCTCCATGTGGACTTAACACAGCCTTGAACTGGATGCCAACCAATGCTTGACAATAGGCAGGAGCCTGGGATGGTGCTGTACAGAGGAGGTTGGGCCGAGTTTAAGAAGGAGTTGGAAACTCTGAATACTTTGTAGCCTTTGTGTGGTTGAACTTCCAGTTTGTTTCATGGTGTTGCTGCCAAGGTGTTTTTCGTGACAGAGAAACTGCCTTCTTTAATGGACTTTAGCTTGGAAACCAGCTTTCATTAGTTTAGAAAGCAGCAGAGGAACAAGTATCCTACAAACAGAAGAGAACTGTCAGGTGAGCTGCTTGAATTCTGCGTGGGAGAATGCCCAGCATGAAAAAAATTATATTGCAGCTTGAAACATACCCAGGGAATGTCTGTCTTTTCTCCTTCTTCCCTCCCTCATATGCAGCTGCCCCATTTTTGTCAGAGGCTGCTCAGAGCTGCTGCTGCTCCTGTGTCCTGCACAGGTTGGGACAGGTTACAGGCTTTCACACTGTGCCTGGCAGGGCCAAAGAATACTTGGAGAAGCTCAGCTCTCTTCATCCCTTTTCCTCTTCCCTTCAGGCCATAAGAAGAGGGAGCCTTTGTCATAGTGGAAGGATTTTCCCTGGTGCCCCTGCCCTGGACTGAGGAATCCTACCTGGAGTGGCACATTTTCTTTTCTTTTTTTAATTCCTGTGGTCTCTCTTTCTTCAGATTTGGATTTGTGCAAGATAAATACTCAGCCTCTGCATTCAACTTCCCAGCAGAGAACAAGCCCCAGTATATCCATGTCACAGGTGAGAGATAACTGGGAGGCACTGGAGCAAGGAGGAGGTTTTTACAAACAAAAGAACCATTTTACCTGCAGTTTGTGTTTTGTGTCCTGTTTTGTCCCAAGCCAGATGACATGTAGGTGTGAGCCAAAACAAACCAGAAAACTGGAGGGGCAGTGGGAAAAGCACGAAGTGTTGCTGCTAGTCAGTGGTGCTGGTTTGAAATCTTGCTGTGTGGTGTCTCTAAAACTTTTCTTTCTAGGAGATGGAGAAATTAAAAAAAAAATAAGGCAGAGCTTATTCCAAGGTCAGTGTAAGTAAATGTGTACCCAGAGGCTAGAAGGAGGAAAAGGTCTTGGGACAAGTCAGTGCTCTGTTCTTGTGCTTAAGGTCAGTTGTAGATGCATCTCTACCCATAGACACTGTGAGGGAGACAGATAAAGCATTTAGGATCCACCTGCTTTCATTATTACTCTTCATAAATGTTGGTGGTCTATCAGCACTCCTAACCTAGCTCCATGCATGGCATATTGCAGTAGAATGGATCCACAGTGTTCCCAGCGGTTGCTGAGACAGGAAAGCAATGACAGGAAGAGAAAAATTGCAGAAGAGAATGGCAATTGATGGGAAGTTAGAAAGATGGATCAGAGCCTACAGCTTTGCTTCCTTCCCTGCCTGCAGGGGAAAGGCAGACTGAGAGTGCTCTCTCCCAGTGTCGTAACACGCAGGAAGAAGCAGCGAAGGAGGAAAAATTGCATCCCATTTTCTCTTGCTGAAAGGCAATCAAATGACACTCAGGCCAGTTTCCTTTTCAGAATTTAATGAGCCAGCCCCCAGTTGCAGGGACTTGACTCTGCCTCAGACTGAAGCCCTCCTGTCTCCTCCAGGGACCGTGTTTCTGCAGCTGCCGTATTCCAAGCGGAAGTTCTCCTGTGGGCAGCAGCGGCGCCGGCGCAACTCCACCAGCTCCACCAACCAGAACATGTTCTGTGAGGAGCGAATCGGCTACAACTGGGCCTACAACACCATGCTCACCAAAACCTGGCGCTCCAGCGCCACCGGGGACGACAAGTTCGCCGACCGGCTGCTGAAGGACTTCACTGAGTTCTGCTGGAACAAGGACAGCCGGCTGGTGCTCTTCTGGACTGACTGTCTGGACAAGATGCACGCCAGTGCTCCGTGAGATAGGGCTGCACTGGGTCTCTTAGGGAGACAGCTAAAGCTTTACCTTGTGGCAAGGATGTAGAAGTGAAGGATGAGTGAAAAGAGCCTCTCTGGTGGATTCATCTTGAGGCTCCAAGAGGACCTGAACAATATTGCTGTTGATATTCAACAGAATTTGATTAAGTGCTTGGAAAAAAAAGAATCTGAGCTCTTAGCTTGCCAATATCTATCACCTGACTTCAGCTTGGTTTTAAGTAGCTGCAGTCCTTGATTGCCAAAACTTCAGTTAGAGCAGAGGTAAAGGAGGGAGAGTGCAAATGGTTTTCAAGGGCAGTTGGATTCAGCAGAGTGTGATGGTAGAGGCTTCCTGTCTGTGGAAATGATGGGTGCCCTTGGCATCTGCTGTGCCTGGCAGCAGCCTGCCCCTGCCTCTCCTGAGGTGTACCTGATTGTGTGAATATGTAAGATAAATGTGAGAGATGCTTGTTACATTTCATACATGTAAATAAGTAAAAATGCAGAAAAGCAAGTGCCCTGATGTTTTGTTGTAACTCCACAGACAGCAGTACAGAAAGAGAACAATTGCCAAGAGGAAGTACTGCTTCCTGTGCCCAGCTCCAAGTTCAGTGCTGGGGCTTTGTCTTTTAAGCATCCAGGACTTTGTCTCCAGCTCTGGATCTAGAACAGTGTCACACAGCAGGAGCAAGAAGCCAGTTACTGTCCTGCAAGGCCAGCACCAAAGCCTAAGGAGAAATCAAGGGCCACTGAACACAAAATACTGCTGACAATAATGAGCAGATTTTTAGAATGTGTCTGCACGCAGCAAAAAGGTGCCTGTGCTCAAGTATGTAGCCTTTGTCTTTGCACAGAAAGCTCCTACGTGACCCAGGGCCTCTGCACGAGCTGCTTATTTAAGTGCAGATTTAGGGTGGGTTCACAACCCAGCTGAGGTGGGCGCTGCTGGCTCCTGCTGCGAGGTGGTTCCTTTTGTTACCTGTCCTCGAGAAACTGGAGTCAGGGGAGGATTGACACCTTCACAATGGTGTTCAGACCTGATTCAGGGAAAATAATCGCAGCTGCTTCAGTTTCTATCCCCCAGACGGCACCCGGATGACTCATCTGCTTTGAGACGGCACCCACCCACAAAAGGTGGGTTTGAGCCTCGTGCCTCTTCATTCAGTTCCTAAGTGTGTCAAAATCATCGGTGCGTGTCTGAGCCCCATTAACGACCTAAAAATTGCTCTCTACTATGAAAGCAACTCGCTGCCATGTACAATGAACCCACCGTACAATGAACGGCGCCGTGCACGCGGTGGGTGCTTGGTCTGAGGGCTCCCGGGGCGGGGTCGGGGTGTGGGGCAGCCCTGGAGCCCCGCCTGGGCGGGGAACGAGCCGCGGCTCCTCACCTGATCCCGGAGGACGAGGGTGAGGGCCAGGACCGGGACCGGGCTGCAGCGCGTCCCTGCTCCTCCACTTCGCAGGTATTTAACAGCTTTTCCCGTTCTTGTCCGGCGGGGCTGGAGTTGGCCCAAGGGTGGGGTGTCCCCAAGGGTACCGCGCTGGCCCCATTTTCCCAGGAAAAAGGGTAAAAACCAGCCCCGACTATTGCTTACACTTTGCAGTAACTGCGATTGCCCCGGCCTGAGAAAGCGCCGTTTTGGAGAAAAACTAATTAGTTTCACCTGAATTTCACCGAACTACTCTCTTCGAGTAGTTTTAACCTCTAAGCTGTGGATGTAAAGCTTAGAGTCAGTCTCCGAGTTTCGGGGCAAGTTTAATGTGTCTTTCTGAGCTCAGTTTTTTCAACTGCAAACTTGGTGTGGCTTTAGCTTTTTCAGGGCTGCTTTAGGCCTAGTTTTATTTAAAATATTTTAAGGTCCTCGGGCTGCTTTTAATAGCACAGTGAATTTCTTTCCTTTAAAAAAAAAAAAGACATACCATAGAAGCTAAAAATAGGAGATAATAGTTTTTATCTAACCACAACTTTGTGCATTTCATGGAGAAAGCTTCCAACAGGACATGAGGATGAAGCAGTTCATGGCCATGTTAAACAGGAATAAAAACAAGGATCCCCCACCCTCCAAGCTGCTGGATCTAGCAGGAGAGCTTTGCCAGGACCTCCAGAGCTCATCCCCTAGTCTGGAGAAGCTGGTTGGGGCCATGATGGGATGCAAACACAAGATGTATTTTCTCACTAACATCCACATTGTCCGGGCTTGCGTGTTCGTTCACATCCGTAATGGGCAGCATGACACAGCCTGCAGCCTCCTGGAGGTAGGGATGTGTTCTTTGGTTCTTCATGGAGACAAAAAGCAGTATTGGAAAAACAGTAGTTAGAGCTGTTAGTGCAGAGGGACCCAAACTGCAGCACGTGGAGTGTTTCCAGCTGGCAGAAGGCAGTGGAAGGTGATATGTGTGCATTGGTTGACCTGAAACCCAGGATAAAGCCTTTGCTACAGGCAGTATTCATCAGCCAGGGGGAAGAAGGTAATTAGGTGATTATGGGGTTGCCTGTAGCAGGATTTTTGTTCTTTAATGTGGTGGTTCTTGGAGTTTTTCACAATCTTCTTTCACAAGCCCAAGATTAGAGTGCTTGTCAGGGTGGGAATATATGAGGAAGGCTGGATGGTGCCACTCACAGTGAGGGATTTTGGCCTCTTGATCTGGTCATCTAGCCCTTTTCACCAGGGGAAAAGAAGGAATTAAGCAGGCAACTCCCTGTGTACATTAGAGAAGGTACAGGAGCCATATGCTCAGGTAATGTACCAGCTTTGTCAAACCAGTTGGAGTCTCTGAGTAAGTTTCTGTTGTTGCAGGTTTTCTCTTTTATAGGAATTCTGACTGGCTCCCGGGAAAGGTTTGTTTATACACTGTTTTGTTTTAGCACTGCAAGGCAGAAGAGAAGGAAGAACTGGTGCAACTTTGGCACGAGGTTCACTATCGGAGGGTTATGGAGAGACACCACAGGGATTTTCTGACACCACTGCAGAAATTCCGTTGCAGGAAGAGGTACTGCATCATGGGGGGACCAACACTTTTTTCTCTGCTGTAGTTAGCAGAGGTAGGGGCTACAGATGCAAAGACTGGGTTTGCATGTCAAGATGCTGCTTCTTGGAGCTGTTTTTTCTCTTGGTGTTTTGAGCACTTGTGGCAATGTGAGAAAATTCCCATGAATGTCAATGACTATCTTTGGGATTTTTTTTTAATCCTGTTTTCTCCTGTATACAGGAATCCTCCACCTATTTCCCTTTGTCCTGAAGGTTTGAAGACTAGAAACCATCCAGAAGAAGTACGCCAGCACCTGCACAGGTTTGCTACAGAGGTGACAGCAAACCCAGACAAGAAACAGCGGGTAGGGATATGTTACTTACAGTCAAATCTCTTTGTCACAGAAAGCAGGACTCTGTCATCAGAAATCTGGAACTGGTGTTTTCAGAAGCCTCGCTGGGGCTGGGATTCCTTGTATTTGATCTTTCCCTAAAAGTTTCTTTAAAAAAATTATCAGGTTCATGCTAAGTAATTTCTCTTGCTGTGGACAAGAAGTTGAGGGCAATAAATTCCTCTCTGGGTTTTTAAAAGTTCTAATTTCGTAGCGATTGAGCACAGGCAGTGAAACAGCTGTCACTCAGAAGAGCTCTATTACAGTGACAAATAGTTCTGTCTGACTGGACTGAGTTACAGCCTGTGGAAAATTGCACTTTGTTCACCAGAATGTGTTTTGTGCTGACTTATCACATCAGATTCACAGCATTTGAAAACACAACAGGCTGTGTTGATGTGTGCATGGATCTACCTTCTTTGGACAGGGACAGATTTGTAATGGAAGTGATGTGTGAATTAATTCAGTAATCCTGGTTGATCACTGCCTTGGAAGGTGAGAGCTTCACTTTGGAGACTGCCTCTGTGAAGGTGTTATTCTGGGGGGTGAATGTGCTCTGGTGAGGGCACTATTTGGTGAGCAGTATAATAGCAGTGTGTGGTTTCCTTTAGCAAACAAATTGTCTGGGGGTGCAGGGTGGAATGTGTGTTTTCTGTCAACTCTGAGGACAGAGGTCAACAACTCTGAGTTAGGGTCCTCAATCGGATCCACAGAGACTTCTTGGAGATGTAGTGAATAAACGTCTCTGGGTTTGAAAACTCTTGCTGGACTGCTTTTGGAACTGAAGGGAAAAGCCTAATTATGTGGATGTGGTTTATTCTTTTCCCCTTTGTTTCTCCCTACACCTGGGTTTGCAGGAGAGATTAGCTCAGGACACAAACCTGCAGCCAGTTCAGGTCTATAACTGGTTTGCGAATTATCGGCGACGTCGAAAATCCTGCGTCCTCCCTATGGAACAGCTCCACAACTCCTGTCCTGAGAGGGCTTGGACTTCCCATGCAAAGGAGGAGCAGACTGCAGGTTTGTGTCTTCCTAATGGGCTTAGGATGTGGTCCAGAAAGCTGAAAATCAATTTGATTTTCCCTCGGGAAGGGAAGAAATTGCTTCTTGAGAACAGCATCTATACGCTGATGGATCAAGTGGGCGCTGGAGGACTCTACTTCAGTGGAGTCCCTCGTTGTTTGGGCAGAAGCTGTGAGTCCATAGGAGCAGACACTCCTAAGGCCTGTGCAGGGACAGGTGAAAAGAGATGTCTGGCTCAGAAGGGGCACCAAATGAAAGCAAATACATGGGAGGCAGCAAGTTTTAGCTCTCAGATTCTGGGATCAGGGCACTACTCCAGGAGAACCCCCTATTTCCATGCCCCTCCACAGAATCTTAACCAAACTTCAGTTACAGGGAACAAGGGGGTCTTGCTGTATTTGGCAAATTAGACTTGTTTCATTGCCTTTTGGAGTAACCATTAGTGTTCTCTCACCTGCCTGGCCTGCACCTTTCAGGTGGATCTCATGCAGGCACCGGTTCTGAGCAAATGGAGATAACCCTCGGGCCCTGTGAGCCAAGGTGGGAGCAGTCAGCTGCAGATGTGATTGAGCCTCCCAGAGGAACGTATTTAGAGATGCTGGAATCCAGGTGATGTATGAAAAACACTTTATAAGTGACACTTCAGAGACAAAGCAACCTCTAAACATATTTGTGCAACTGAGT
Organism: Corapipo altera; assembly: GCF_003945725.1. NCBI lineage: Eukaryota > Metazoa > Chordata > Aves > Passeriformes > Pipridae > Corapipo > Corapipo altera. Next base: position 2,776,347 of record NW_020884941.1, read on the forward strand.
TTCATGTCAGTTCCCAGGAGACATCACTTAGGAGCCTTGACACCACAGATGGATGTGGTCCGTGCCCAGTCAGAGCAGTTGATCTCCCAGCTGTGGAGGGCAGGATTCAAAGGTTTAGCTGGGGATCCCCTCTTGGCAAAGCAGTGTGTCTGGCTGATTTATTTTCTCCATCATTACAGCTTTATGCAGAGCACTGAGGTGTATGAGGCAGGAACAAGCATGGCTTTGTTCTCCACTCCCAACACTGAACAACCTTTACCTTTCTGCACTGAGGCTATGCTGGAATCAGGACCCTGCTTCAGCCCTGCTGTGCTGCAGCCCAGAGCAGCAGTGAGCAGTGCTGGGGCCAGCCCCCAGCTGGGGAGCTTGGTCCTGTGCTCTTACAGGCCCCTTTCCATCCTGGATGAACACCTGGCCATGTGGCAGAGCCCTTGCAGCACCAGAGGAGTCTATGGCTCTGTGTGGACCCCAGATATAGAAGGTTAGTAAAACTGCACCCAGATTGTTGACCTTAAGAGTTTCCCTTTGTTGTAAACCCTCTTGCTCACTTTAGTGGCTTTCCAATGTCACGAGAAATGGGAGCTGGGCTTATTTTGAGCTTTGGAGTTCTGCCACTATAGTAGTTCAATGAGAAAAAGCTGTTGATTTAAGGTATTGAAACAGACATTCTTACCTACTCTTTTGCCTAAATTGTAATTGCTTCCATAAGATAGTAGTGGATTCCTTTTAGTGTTTCCACTGGAAGAGTCCTTCCAGGTGTTGTCTGCTCCCTGTGTCCATTTTTAATGCCAGTTGTCCTTAAGAGATTGCTTGAGAAGAGGCTGGGAACTTCTTATCTGTGACATGGTGCTCTTCAGGCACACATTCTCCCTTTCCTTTCTCCTTCCTGCTATTCTTTCTCTCTTCATCTCCTTCCTGTCCAGTCTTGTTCAGCATTCCCAGCATCTCTTTTCTTCCCCCTGTTCTTCAGAATAGCCTTGATAGGATACATAAGGAATGTCCACCTGCTTTGCTGTAGGTGTACAGAACAGAAAGGGCTGTGAGTGTCATTCCCCCAGCCTCTGGTGAACGTGGAACAAGGAGAGAAGGAATAGCTGGGTCACGTTATCTGTCTGTGTACTTGTTTAATACAAGCATTTATTTCAGCAGGTATCAGAGTTCCCTTGAGCAGAGTCCCTCAAGGTGCCTCTATTGAAGGCAGTCCAGGAAGAATCATTCAGCAGTCAGATTTAGAGGTTGAAAGCTTCATCCTTAGAGAAGGACAGCTAGGGACCCTGGAATCTATTCCCCACAGGTAAAGGGAGGGAAAGCACAGGGCTGCTTAAAGGCAGGAATAACAATGCTGTGGGTGTAGCCCTCCCTTGAGACACTGTTAAAGAGGGTTGCAGAAAGAGCATAGATAAACCTCATTCCCAGAGCCTGATTCTCCTTGTGTCCATCCTATTTTGCAGGTATTTATATCTGTGCACTGGAAATGTGTAAGTGTATATGTGTGTGTTTGTGTGTGGCACAAAGGGGATTTGGAACCAGCTGAATCAGGAAAGACATGAACCCCTCTTTTTAAAGCAGGTCCAGCTTCTGAGCTATTTGCTTGTTTTTGGCAGAAAATCATAACCTATACTGATCCAGTGAGAGCTGATTCTGTGGGCTGGGTTGGTAGGGCCTGTACTTAATCCTAAAATAGTTTTTGTAGCTTCACAACCCCATGACAAGATTATTCCATAGGGCAAACTTTCCAAATTGGAAGACAGAAAGGCACTGTTCTATCTTTCTGTTTTCCACCTGTAACAACTGTTTCAGAATTCAGATTTTCTCTGGAACTTAAGATAAATTCAGAGAATGCAAAACAACAAGAATTCGTGCCATTTTCCATATGTTATACAACTTGCATCAAGTTACATAAAAATAAACACTGCCAGAGAGATATTATGAGCTTCCTTCACTTTACTGATCTGCAAGACTGAGCAGGAGCAGCAGCCCCATTTCACAACCCATCTGTTGACACTGTCCAGCATTTGTGCTATAGCACTACACTGTCAATATGGCAAAAAAGCAGGTAGAAGGAGCTTTATTCCCACTTTATAGAGGAGGAAGCAGAGGCACAGAAAGGTTTGTGACTTGTCAAGCAACAAGGGAAGGCAATACAATAAAGATCAGTGAGGTTTTGGCCCCCGTTCCCTGCTAAAAACATTTCTGCCTTTTACCCCTGTTTCCCAGTTGGCTTTGTGCCTCGTTCACAGTCGTGTCAGACTGCTCTGAATTGCTGGGGAGAACCCAGGTCTGGGCATTGTAAAACTCAGTCTGTGTTTTAGGATTTGCAGTTTTAAACAGTGGCTAAAGATCATGAAAGATCAGCAAGGGTTGCTGGCAATATTTTGGCTGGATTTAAAATTGCATGTTCTGACTCTGGAGTGAGCTCATGTTTATTTTTAAAGTATGTGCTGCCAGCAGGAGAAATCTATGGTGGATGTCTCCTTGTTTGATATGTCAGTTGTGCCAGGAATCCACACACCCTTTATCTTATTCCTGTCAGGGGTGGGACTTGCTGCTTCACTGGCACCTTTTGGTGAGGATATATTATTTGAACTCTGTTTGTAAACCCTATTCAGTGCCCTGGTCCAGCTCCGCCCAGAAGCTTGAACTCCCCAAAATACCATGAATGCTATGGAACATCAATCTTTTTTAGAAGTGAGTGGTGCTCAGGCTGCAGCTTCAGCAATTTCATTTTGCTCTCTGGGGAGCCGGGAGACCTCATGTGGGTGATGTTGGGTAGGATCACTGCTCAGTGAGTGAGGATCACCTGTGTTATCAGCCAGAGCCCTCTCACAGAGTTACTGATTGGAGAAGAGTTTTGTGTCACCAGAGTCCTCCTGAGCAGTCACATTGCAATGAGCATCACTCATCTGAGGGCTCTGAGCAACAGCTCAAACTGGAAGAGTCAAATGAGTGTTGCTATCCTGGAAAGACAGGGCAGTGAAGTTATCCCAGCTTTACACATGAGAGGAGTGCACAGAGAAGGAAATTATTTAGCCAAGGTCACCCATCTGGAGTGGACTCAGTGTTATGCCTTGTTATGCCTGTGACTCCCTGCTTTCTGAGTGCAGGGATAGAGCTACAAGTCAGCCAAAGGACCCTTCATCTGCTTGTCTCATTTTTAAAGGTGCTCACCTGGAAAGGACTTGGCCCAAAAGCTTATTAGAACAACTCCTGTTGGTTTCTTTCATGGGCTTTTTACAGCCAGTCCTACACACTTGGGCTGTATCCAAACCTCTTCTGATCTACAGGGCTGTGAGGTGGGAGTGTGAGAGGGAACCAGGCTGGGAACTGACTGTCTCCATCTGCTTCTGCTGCCTGAGAGGAAACTTTGATCCAACTAGTGGACTGGCAGTCCCTGTGGGGCACCAAGCAGATGCTCACCTTTACAGGGAGTGGTGGTACATCTTGTTCACTCTGCAAGTCAGGCCAGGTGGAATGTAGCCCAGCTAATGGTTCATGCAGAGTGCAACCCTCGTGCTCCCATTTCAAACAGAAAAGCACCCTGAGCTCTGTGGGGCAAGGCTTTCTGCATTTCTGAGCCAGCATATTGATCTAGAAAATGGCAGTGCTGGGATGGCCGTGGCAAGTCACAGCTTCTGCCTGGGTTTTTGGGATCCCAGCTCGGAGTGCCAGGAATCCTCCTGCTGTTTGGCTCTCCCTCTGGATAACCCAGCACCCTGACACTGGCAGGCAGCACATCCCGAGCCCACAAACAGGGGCCACTTTGTGGCAGTTGTGTAACTGAACGGCAGGACTGGTTGCTAGGGGCGCTGTGCATGTCGGTGTAAGTGGGCTGTGAAGAGGGATGAGACATTCCGGGTGGGGAGTGGGAGAGGGAGTTGAATCCATTTGTCATTAGGAAATGTGACTGCCTGAAAGCAGCTCCAGCAGAGGAGTTCCCTGATGGCTGCAGCCTGGGGGGCATTCTGAGGGAGGGCAGTTTGACACCTGCACTGTTGGTCCTACTTTTTTCCTGTGCTCTACTAGTGGGCACCTCTTGTCTGGGCCTGTATGGACACTCATGCCCTGGGCTATTCCAGGTGGTGGTGTGGGCAGTGTTGGGCAGAAATACCTTAGAGTTGGTGATGATGGGAAAGAACACCAAATTTTCGAGTACCCAGTGTCTGCTACTTGACCCAGTGCCCACAGACTGATCTCTTGAGGCAGAGACCCCAGGGGAGTGGGGATGGGCATCCAGTCCTCAGACTCCACTGGTGGCCTTGAAAAGCTGTAGTAGTATCATAGCCAATGTTGTGGCTGTGTTTAAAGCCACATGTTTATCTGTTTTGACTCTTAAGATCTCTGTTTTTAAAATATGTTCCAGGAGAGAGACTTTTTAGTAGATACCTCCTTGATTATGGAGAGCATTTTGGGGACAGAAGGAAAGTTGCAAATTGAGATGTCATTCCCTGATACTGCTCCTGGTCAGGCCTGTCATCCCACTGCAGAATCTGTATTCTCAGGCCATAACAATTTGGAGAAATGGGGCAGATGTGGAGACAACTAAGCAGAACTCCATTAAATTAATAGTCTTGCCAACAAGCCCCTCTTGTCCTACTGAAAAGTATTACAGTAAGTAGCAAGTAGAGCATAAATACAAATGCACTTGTATATGGGTTTTTTTGCAGTTCCTGTCAGACTGTATTTGACAAGCCTCAGTGCCCACCTGTTTCTGCACCCTGCATGGAAGAAAGCCAAGCCTTGGGACAAAGCCAGGTAAGAGAACACACCTAATACTCAGAGAAAGGAGCTCAGCCCTGTACACACTATCCCCTGCAGCTCTGTCACAGGAGATGTGAAATCTCCTATCATATGAGGAGTGGTGGTTTTGTTGTTTTTCTTTTTCCCACTTGAATTGTTTATCAGACCCTAATTTTATTAAATGTGTCATTGAAGTGGTGGCCAAAGGAACCTGTGCAGATCCAAAGTGCCTTTTAAATTTGGAGTCATGGAGGGCTCACCTGGCACTGTGGAATGAATGATGGCTGCTTGAGGGTCCTCCCCTCTGAGGGGTTCTGCACAGTCTGATTCTGCTCTCTCAAGCCTCTTGAAATGTTTCATGTAATTTCATTTCCAGGTCTGTGTTATTGTTGAGGAAGGGGGATTTTGCACTGTTCTGAGATGGCTGATAGCAGTATACAGGGCAGTGTGATTATAGGGCAGGATAAAAGAAGTTACTTCCATGCTGTGGATGCAGTCTGCATGCCTTCTGAGGGTGGTTTTAAGGCAGTAGAGAACAGAAGTTGGAAATCTGGTGCTTTCAGAGGGATGGGGGCACATCTCTGAATTGTTTCCTAAAAATAGGACCCAAGAAAGCCCTCTCTGAGGTGTACATTTAGCTGATTTTTGGCTCCACGTGTGTTGGTCTAACAATCAGCATCCATTGCTATTTCCCTTGCAGTGTAAACTGCTGGAGAAAACCTTTTTAAAAGAGATTATGAAAAGCAGGAGCCCATATCTGCTGGCCTCATTATGGGAAGTGGCTGCAGCTCTGAGGGCAGTAACAGAACCTCTTTTGAGCCTCTGAAAGCATCAATATAAAGATCTGTATCTTGGAAAGTGGCCTTTTTACCAGCCATAATGTAAGCCAGATGAGAAGGAAAGCTTTGGGCATTAATAATAAATGAGCCTTTTCTAAGATTTCCAGAGCATGCAGTCTCTGTAGGTAGTTTCATCTTGCTGTTCTGCATTCCTGCACTGATTTTGCAGTGGTGTAGAAACATGACACTCAGTGCAACGTGGGCTGAGGAGCAAGAGACCAAGTGATGCCTGCAGATGTCAAAGGGGACATCTTCAAGTCTTTGTAATAATTGCTCAGTTCAGGAATTCAGAAGAGCAATTTTTGCATATTTTAATGAGTGCTCTAGGAAAAGGCAGAGCTGGAATGGGTAAATGATTTTACAGCATTCTACAGACTTCCTGGGCACTTTGCTTCTTGCTGAATCAAATGGCTCTGGGCTTGTGGCAGGGATGTGCAGATATTTGGTTCCTATGGCTGAACCACAGGGGTGCAGATGGACACTTCCTTTTGTCCACACAAGTCAATTTGCTTTTTGTATGTCATGCATACCATCAGAACCAAAATGAGAGTAAAACAAAAGCTAAATGACAAAAAATTTAATTCATTTTGGAGACGTTTCTTTCCCTTCCTGAGCAGAGCACCCTTGTTCAGGTGATCGCTCCCTTTATTATTTCATCCTGATCTTACCTTCTGCCAGTTACTGGCTTTTACAGGAGCCAAAGCCTTGGGGCAAAGGGAAGGGAATTGCTCTGCTCTGAATTACTGAGAGTTGGATTGTGCACTGATTGTACTTGTCACTGTTACACCATGTCCTGCACAGATGGATCACTCTACCTGAGCTTAGAGGGGAACAAGGCCTTTGTCCCTCCATGCACAGAGCCCTCAGCACTGACATTCCCTCCCATCACACACCTTGTGCTGCTGTCTGCCTGCCCAGAGGAGCTCTCCCACCATAAGCAACTGTGTCAAAAATCCTATAGCGAGGTTTTGATTCCTTCCTGTGTCTTTCAGGTCCTGGAGGATTCAGCTGGTGACCCGTTAAGCAGTGACACGTTCTGGGCAGCGTGCCTGCTCTTTGAATTCTCTGCCAGGGGACAGATGTGACCTGCCTGCAGAGACACTCCGGGTGGGCTGCGCTTCCCCAGGAAACACCCCATCGATGCCTATTTTTTCCTCTTGTGGTTTTTTTATAAATGAATCAGGAGTTTGACAAGGGGATGAATAAGAGTGAGGGAGAAGGATGGAGGCGTTTTCAAATGGTTCCGAAGTTTGGTTTACTTACAGTTTTATTAAGAATTTTGCAAAGGATAGAAGAAACATTGTGGACTGTAGGTTTTTACTGGAGCAGTCTGAAGCTGTAGTGTAGATGCTAAAATTACCAAGGCACTTATTCTGTGGCAGTTACATGGATTATCCACAGTACTGGTGAGATCAGAGTCCTTCACTGCATCATGAAGGTAAATTAAGCTCCTCTACTTTAAAGGAGTAAAATTTAGTTATATTGCCTTACAGTGGATATTGAATAACTTTTTCTCAGGGTCTCAGCTAAGTGCTGGCAAAATACTGCTGTTTCTTATCCCTGCTTTCCTGTTGTGCTGCAGGGTGTAACTTCTGGAAGGTTCCATGTTCCGTAGTGCCACAGATGACACAAACTGGAGCATGGCAGAATTTTCAGTGCTAAAGTTCTGGCAGGACTGGGGGAGGTCATACCATGGTTTTGGTGTTTAATACCAAGAAGTAGCAAGGCAAGCCCTTGGTGCAGGTTTAAAGCTAATCCTGCAAGTCATGGGGAGTGGTCTTTTGAGTATTTTCCCTTTTGGGTATTCTTTGCAGTGTTACTGTGGGGGTTTAAATCTGTGTTGGAGAAGGGGTCATCTTTGCCAAACCTCCAGCCTGGAGATACACGGAGGAGATGTTTCCCTTACCTTTTGTTACAAAGTTAGCAAATAAAGGTTGTCAATTACTGTTTCTCCAGGGTTCCTTTTTCAAGGTTAGGGGTATGAAGTGATATCACGTGACAATTATGTATTAAAGCCCAGCACCAGCTGCCCTGGGAACACTTGTGTGTGTTGAGAACCTGATGCCTCCTTTATTTTGATGGCTCTTACTCGGAATGCCCATTTCTTACTGTCGAGGGTTCTGGGCTCGGAGCAGTGGTGCTTGGAAGGGTCACGCACATGTTATTGTTTATTGCCCTCAAGAGCAGGGCCAGGTTTGTACGACTCTCCCAGCCCCCGGTGAGGGACGGGCCCGCCCCGCCCTCACAGCCCCGCGCCGCCACCGCCCGCCCTCCTCCGCTCGGGGCCGTTCCCGCCGCCCGCTGCCGCCTCTCCATTGGCCCGCGGGCTGCCCCTGCCGCCTCGCCATTGGCCCGCGGGACCGTAGCAACAGCGACAGATATATCCTGCCGCGCCCTGATTGGCCGCCGCCTCCCGCCGAGCCATAGCAACAGCGGGGCGCGAGCGGGGCGCGCGCGGGGCGGGGGGGGCCGGGGCTGAGGGGGCGCCGGGAGCCCTGAGGGGCGGGCGGCCCTCGGGCACCGCCATCGCGGGCACCGCGGGTACCGCGGGCACAGGTGCCGCCGTCACGGCCACGCCGCGTGAAAAACTGCTCTCCAGGCGTTGGCACTGTCGTTCCTGCGACCTGAGGTGGAAAGGAGGCAGGACACAGTCAGGGACGCGGCTGCACGCAGAGGCAGCGGCCCCATAGCAAAATTCACACTGGATTCTTGATGGACTGTTGTCCGAGATCCCAAATAAGGTACTTTTATTTTTCACCCCTGCTGGTATGACATGTCACTACGATTACTATGATTTAGTTAGTCAGTGGTATGTGATACATGTGGGTGATAACACTTCCCTACTGTTGAAGATGTATTGGAGTGAAGAGGAATGATGCCTTTCTTACAGTCAGATATATTTTCAGTTCCTTTCAAATATTTAGTGCTGTTCCCCGTCAGGGAAAAGAATAAGATTAACATTGTGTGAATAGAAATTTTAGGTACCTATCATTCTAAATAGATTATTTTCTAATAAGCCATGCTAGGCAATGCAGGTCCTTTGGGTTTGGATATAAATGACCTTTGTTCTACCACCTTAACAATACCAGTGTCCTAAGGCCTTGTAAGTTTTTTTAATAGTTCAAGAACACCATTGTTTTGACTTTTTAGTTAAAAAGAAGACACTCAGTTCAGCAGAATTTCTCAGGAGTGCTACAACAACAAGTCTCTTCCAAACTTAAATCTGAAAAAGGATTTCCAGCTAAAGCCAAATTAAAGCCTTTTCTCTCACACTTAATGAATTTCATTTCCAAATTTGGCACAGTTGTTCTCTGGAGGACAACTGAATTTTCTAGGTCATTTCCCAGGTGAAATAACTTATTACTTTTCTGTAAATTTGTTAGACAATTCAAAGCTTGATATATGAAATTGAACAAATTAAAAGTATTTCTCTTTAAGAGGTGTAAAGTCAAGTGGTTAAAGTACAGTGTGTTCTGGCCCACTATTGTCTCATGTCACCTGGATGTTGAACCTGCACAAAACACTTTTGAGGAGCTAATTGCATTTGGATGGGAATTTGCAAGCAGGTGATCTCACAGGATTTGACCACGCTGAGTTACAGGTGAGCAGAGTTCAGAGATGGGCTGTGCTTCCCCATCCCTGAGCCAGAAGAGAGGGGACTGCCTGGCCATGCAGTGGAGGAAGAGAACAAGTGAATCTCTGCTGAATGCCAGTGCTGCTGGGTGGAGTTAGTCTTTGAAAGAGAGCCCAGTGGAGTTCTTTCCGTTGTGTTCACACTGGGGTAGCATTTGAATTGTTCAGTTTGTGCCTTACCTCGTTCTGGTTTTCTAGGTGTGATTTGCGTCCCTGTCATGTTCTGCTTTCCCTGTCCTACCATTTGGAACAAGCTCTGTGTTTATGCTGTTCTTCCTTGGAGCTGTACTTGGAAGCACTCTGAGCACGTGGCTGACCTGCCCTGAGCTGAATGTGCTGTACCTGCTGTTGTCATTCCTCCTCCACATGGCATGGCCTAGCAAAGGAAGGAGCTTGCCCTAGATACAAAAAAAAAAGAAGGCATTTTTGTCCTAAAATGCATATAAGGGCCCAAAGAACAGTGCCTATATGTGTTGATGGGTCACAGAAAGGGGATGGAAATCTAGGAGGACTTTCTGTTACTTGGCTGTCCCTGAGGCGAGGGGGACACTTTCCCAATGGTCAGGTATCCATGTTTTCCACATTGCTGCCAGAGGCAGCTTTCCCCTTGGCAGTTCAGCAGACAGCCCTAAGCCTGGCAAGGCCAGAGACTGAGCTGTTGCCTGTCAGTGGTTCTGTGCTGGAAGTGGGGTGTGCAAGTGGCCGTGTGGAGGGCCTGCATGGCAGCTGCCATGAAAAACTTCCCTGAACTAATCCCAGCCTGACATGAGCAGCAGCTTTCCCTGCCTATAGTCCCAGTGGCAGTTCTGCTGTCACAGTCACTGAACGGGTGTATCCACGGCCCACTCAGGACAAGTGCTGGGAGCTAAAGCTTCAAGGCCAGTGTTTCCAGGCAGACTCCTGTTCTGGATGCCTGGCTCACCTTGCTTGGGGCCTCGTTTTCAGAGGAAACAAGCACTTACATAGTGACTCAAGTAGGGCACCCAGAATAAGAGGCCACTTTTGAAAATGTTGGCAAAGGCATTTTGTTTTATCTCTGCACTTCACCAGTCTTATCCCCAAAGTCTTTCATGTTATGTTCTGCAGTGAAAGGTCATTGTTTCAGATCAATCATTTTCAGTGGGATTTAATCCAGTTCTATGTCAAACTAATCCACTTTGGTAAAGGTTGAAGAGCAGTAAAAATTCATTTGTTAAGACAGATCTGGGTTTATTTTTTAAATGTGGCTGTTGATGCTGAGTCCTTAATTGTGTATGCCCAGCATGAGGCGTCTTCAGAGTGGTTCCTAAAATGATGAACATCTAAATTCTGATCTTATCTGTGGCCTGCAAATGCTCAGGACTTTTGGAAAAGCCCTGGGATTTAGTGGGATTGATTTTTTTGGTGTTCGTTTTGTTTTTTTACTTTCAGTATTTGCTTAACAGAGGTTGGGGTTTTTTTCTCTTACCTGTAGAGCCTCTTTTCAAAATGGTGCTCTGGTGGCAGCTGCTGATAAGCAGGCTTGTTCATGTTTTCCTGTTGGAGTTTGTGAATTCTGGTTACTTTCCCTTCATTACATAAAGAGTAAAACCAGATTCTTCTCCCTGGGCAGGACTAGCAAACTGTGGTCTGAAGCAGCTCATGAGGAGTTAAAGCTGCTTTCAATTAGCTACCTTGTCCCCACCACTTAAAGAACCCCCCCAACTGAGCATGCTTGACAACCTCCTGTGCATATCCCTGAATCATTCTGGCAAGAAAAAACTGCCATAATCTTTTATTCAGACATAGTGCTGCTTCCTCAGTGGACTCTGAAATGAGCAGGCGCTTGAAAATAGCCCATTTTGCCAGAGAGTTCTGGGGATTTATCAACTCATATCTGCACAGGATTTTGGACATGCAAAAGGCTACTGTGTGTGAATGCTGAATGATATGAAAAATACTGCAGTGATCCCAAACAGTTATGTGTACAGACCTGCCCTTTCCCAGGAGGGGGCAAGAGCTTTGCAGGTTTTGTACAAGTCCCTGACCTTCTGTTTTAGGTCTTCTAGTGAATGGATACACAGGGTACTTCCCCACAATTCATGGCATGAACTGTGGTGCTGAGCAGCACTCTGGCAGTGTCAGCTTTCTCTCTTCATTCTAGGATTTACCTTTGAGTTATGACGGAGGTTCTGGGAGAGTGATTCAAAATTAATATGAAATTGAAATATGACAAATAGACTATTTTCACACACACTGTGACAGCCTAGAGGGTTCTGTTGCTCATTAAACTGTGGTGTATGGTTTGGCTAGAAATATGTCACTGGAATTACAGTCCCTTGTGGTTTGGAAAAGAATCATCACACTTCAGCTACACCCACTGCTATCTCGTGCTCTGATCTTGTCATTGGTGACAACACCTATCCTCCTGATGCACACTTATCTCACTGTGCTGGGGGAATGTGCTGCCAGGATTTTAACGATAAAAATTACAGATAGTCTTAAGCCTGGGGAAGAATCTGTCCTTACAGCACTATCTGAGCATCATGCCCTGTGTAAGTGCCAGTCACAAGTATTTCCAAGATCAGATGTTCGCAAACTCTTTGTCCCTCTTTCTCTACCCTGGTTGTCTCTACTTTGTTTGCTGTGATGTGGAAGCTGGTTAACCTCCCCCATCATCAGTGGGTGGTTTCTTCTGTTCTCTCTCTGTTTTTCAGTATCTTGTCCCCAAGACTTTCATCATTTAACAGTTCCCTAAATAAAACATTTCCTTGCTGCAGAAAAGAGAGGGAAGATCATCTGCTCCAGGGATCAGGAGGATGTTAGTGGCAGGGACTTTGTAGCACCACTGCTATAGTTCCATGAGTCTCAGGAAGAGTGCCACAAAATGTGTGTGCTCCCTCAGTGCTACCAGGACAACCAAAGGGGAGGCTGTCTGCCCTGGGGAAGGGCTGGGAATGGCATAGGGCAGTTTCCTTGTCCTGTAGCCTCTTCTCCAGTGTCCCACAGCTAAACATCAGCACCGGGGAGACACCCTCTGAGCCTGCTGTGGTGTCCCCAGTGCCCCTGTGTGAGTGAGCAGTGAACTGGAATGGCATTTCAGAGGGAGCTATTTGTGGAACATGGGTGCTGTCCAATAATCAGATATGCCTGTGGAGCAGAGCCACTGCCTTAGGTCACAGTGCAATTTTCAGTGCCATAAGTTTCTCCATCTACAAATTCTTGCTGGGTGTGGTCACTGCTGACAACTCTCAGTCCTGCCTCATGAGAGCAGTATTCCTGAGCTTTGATGGGAATCACGGAGCTCTGTAATGTCATCTGTAATGCCTGGCATCTGAGCTGGGCAGGGGAACCACAGTCAGGCACTGCTTGTACCCCGTGCAGCACTCTACTAAAAAGGCTTGCTGATTTTTCCATTTCCTTTCTGGTTTTGTTTTTAAGACATTGTAACTCGTAAATATTGTAGCAGATTATAAAACTCATTGCATGAGCTCTAAGTTCTGTTTATTGTACTCTTGTAGATTTGTGGAGCCACTATTATGGATGAAGATCCAGAGCAGTACACACAGGAGAATATAGGTACTCTCCCAAACCTTGTATGTGCAATGCACTCTCTTCACTTTCTTTAGGTTACAGTCACACTGTGGAAATGCTGCATACAAGGTTGTGTTATTTTAGCACTTTTCCTTGCAACTGTTGAATTTAGACATGTATCTGGTTTTAGAGCAATGAGGTTACACATCACCTCCTGGATTCAAGGTGAAGAAGTTTTGAGATGCATTAGGCTGAGAAATAGTTGTTATACAGAAGTCTCAATTAAGGAAACCAAAAGCATTTAATGATAATATTTTGTGCATGTGTAGATATATCCACATATATTTGGCAGATTAATGCAGATTGGTTCAGTGGGTGAATAACTGGTTTTAAAAATACTTTGTAATCCATTTCCCTCGGGAGTCTGAAGCTGCTGTTCAAGACTAGAAAGCTCCTGGTAAACCCTACACATTTTCAGAGCTGCTGGAATGCTTTGCAGACTGACTAATCTCTACTGAGAAGTTATTGCAGCTGCAAAGGTTCCTAACTGGAGAATGGGGGATTGGCCCATCTCTCACTGTTCTTGCCTAAGTGTCTGATACATTAAAATCTGTGTGTTTTACATTGAATCATACCTTTTCAAGATCATGTCCTTACAGCTCACAGCTAAAAGTTTATTCTTAGGTAAAATCCATACAGGTTGTGCAATAATGATGACAATGAATTAGAGTGATACTTAGGATCTGCTCTGTTAGAACATTGTTTCTCTTAGGAACAGTGAAATTAGAATCCCGTTATGAAAAAGCACCCTTTGGCTTGCTGGGATGCACACACAGTGCTGTGTGCTTCACACTGCTGCAAAGGGCTGTTTCCAGAATGTTCTGGCAATCAGTTTATAACTTGCTGGATGTAATTTTTATCTTTTGTGCTTCATTAAGTATAATTACTGTTTATTCTTATTTGTCATAATATTTATTTACGTCCTTTAAAAAAATCAGCAATATTCATCTATTCCCTTTCAGAACTGTTGCATTTATTTTAAATGGCATTAGGGCTTAATGCACAAAAGCCAGCAGCATTAGAGTTAAGTCCGAAACTTTTGGCTGACACAAGGGACTGGATTTACTCATTTGCAACAGTGCAAGAGCACTGAGGGTATTGGGGAGCAGAGGGATGAGCGAGAGCAGCCTTGTCCCTGCCCCCGGGGTGTGCGAATGGACCTGCTTTCCTTGTCTTTGGGGGTGAGGACAGACGTGAGCTCAAAGTGCTACAGGTGCTCTGGGCAGCGGCTCTGGTGCGGAACGGTGCGCGGGTGAGCAGCTCCCTCACTGAGCGGTGCGCGGGTGAGCAGCTCCCTCACTGAACGGTGCGCGGGTGAGCAGCTCCCTCACTGAGCGGTGCGCGGGTGAGCAGCTCCCTCACTCCGCGGTACCGCAGCTCCCGTACGCGCGGCCGCGCAGGGAGGCTTAAACGCTGGCCCTGGGTTGGATAGGGAAAGTTAATCCACGATTTATTGTAAGAGAGGACTAACGTGGCTGCCGGTGTTTCTGGGCACCACCAGCAGCTGTGTCGTTTGTGTGAGGTGCCTACTTTAAGATTTTTATGTAAGGCTGATAGTGTATCAATTTATGTAAGAGGAGCCCGACTATTACACATAATACGTAGTAAAATTGAATTTAGCTGCATCTCTTAGGCAAGGTAGCAGAATTGCTCCGTGGTCATCATGGCCACCCCCACAACTAGGGCTGTTTCAAGGCAGCTCCGAGGCGAGATACACTTATTTCCCCGGGACGAGGCACAGCCGTGTCACTGCTGCAGGCCAAGGCTGGCGCGGGCCGGCCGCGGCCGCACAAAGCAGCCATGGCGCTGGGCAGGGGCGCACACGTGAGCGCGGAGCGCGGTCACACCAGCGGCCCCGCGGGCCGGGCGGCAGTGCCCGTGCCGGAGGCGGTGCAGAGAGGGGGGGGTGTGCGTGTCCGAGCCCCCGTGTCTGGACTGTCCCGCCCGGCCCGGTCCGGTCCCGCAGTGCCCGCGCCCCCCGCCCACCTCCACCTTTGCAGCAGGAAAATGCAGCACTCGCAGCGCGCACGCGCGTCCCGCGGCCGGCGCCCCGCGATGGCTATTTATAGCAAGTGACGTCACCTAGAAATAGAGCGCGGGGGAGCGGCGCCCCCTCCCCTCCCCTGCAGCAGCCGCGGCTCCGCCCCCTCGTTGCCTTCCCGGCGCGCAGGCGCGGGCGGCGGCAGCAGCGCGAGGCGCCGACCAGCACACGGCGAGCGCGGTCCGGGAGCGCGGCCGGCGGCGAGGGAGGGAGCGAGCGGCGGCCAGGGCGGCACAGCCCGGCACAGCACAGCCCGGCACAGCACAGCCCGGAGAGCCGCTCCGCTGCGGTCCCTGCGCCCGCCACCCGAGCGCTTCCGCACAGCCCGACCCCCTTCCGCTCTCTTTGAGGGGCGCGCAGAGCCCAGCCCGGCAGCCACCACGGAAGCGGCCATGGGGGACCGAGAGCAGCTGCTGCAGCGAGCCCGCCTGGCCGAACAGGCGGAGAGATACGATGACATGGCCTCGGCCATGAAGTCGGTGAGTGGGGCCGGTAGCGTGGCGGCCGTGCGGCGTACTCGGGGAGGAGTGTGTAGGGGGGCAGTGGCGGGGGAGGGAGGGAAAGGAAGTGCGGGCTGGACCGAGGCGGGGTCGGGTCCGGGGAGGATGCGAGCCGCCGGGTCCCACCCGTCGTAGTGAAGAAAGGAGGGCGGGAGCAGGAGCCAGACCGTCCCGCCGGGACACCTCGCCGCCGTGTGGGGCGGCGCCCGGTACTACCTGCCTTTGGCAGAGACGAGACAAACAGTAGCCGGTCCAAACCGGACCTAGATCACCCTTTTAAAATGTTTCCTTCCCCCCTCGTTCCCTCCATTCCCTCCATTCCCTCGTACGGGCGGTCTCGCAGCCCTCCCGCTCCCCGGCCGTCCCTGCCCCGGGGGTGTGGCTGTCCCCATGCCCTCCTCTCCTTCCCCACCGCGCCAATCGGGCTCGCAGTGCAGCCGTTTGAATGGCGCCCGCCCCTGCGAGCGGCGGGAACGCCGTGCATTCCTTCTCTGACCTGCTCCAGAGGGGGCCCGTCCTCGCCCACCCCCTTCCCCCTGCTGGGGTGGTGGGTTTGACCTTGGGGTGCGTCTCCCCCTCTGGGCACACCCAGCGTTTGGGGGGTGCTGGCCGGGTGGGATGGGCACCGTGTCTGGGGACACGGCACACGAAGAGGAGCCCCTTCCTTTTCTAGATATTTCTTTTGCCTCGTAATAAAAAACACCAGTAGAGGCCTCACCCACAAACATCAGTGCTCTGACTCAAAGATAGTACCTGCATCTGGGTGTGAAAGCTCTCCCATGCTCCAAGAGCCTATCCCAAGCTTTAACGTTGCCTTTTTGCCTCTTCTTTGTAGGGTAACAGTTTCTCAGTGCATTCCGTACCCTGTTGAATACTGACATGTGTTTAAACAATAAGTTATATTTGCAACTCTGCTTTTTTCAGAACCAAGCAATGAAAATTATTTGTACTGACCTGCCTGTACTGATGTATAATAAAATTGCAGAATGATCAAACTTACTATGTCTAGTCCCTTTTTTGAAAGCAAAGTATTCACACGATCTGAATTTTACAGGTAATGTTAATGCCAGTGAATGCTTAGCAGTGTCTTTGCTGTATCAGATTACAGTTGGTTTGTTCTTGCTGACCTGTCCTCTGTGAACACCAAAGGCCCCTAGAGGAGCTGTTTCCCTTGAGTGCTGCTGTTCAAAGGCACGAGATGATTTTATTTTGAAGAAGCAGCTTCAAATGGAGCCCACATTTTTGTTGTAAGAATGTGTACGTCACCTCCATTAAATGAGGGCAGTAAAACCACACTTATTTTGCTGCTCTTGTTCACTTTTGCTATTATTTTGTAATAAATACTACAACCATTCTGGTTCTCAAGCAGTGATACCTTGAGTATCTCAATACCAGAGGCATTAGATGTTAAAGTAAGTTGTATTTTAATTGTGTTGCTAGAATTCATGATACATGTAATGTAGTAACAGCTCTGTTTATCTCATATCTTTCACTTGGTAAGTCTGAAAAATGAAGCAGAGGAACCACTAAAATCTGCTGCTCTAGAAGACTATTTGTAGCTGTAGTTAGTAGAGAACATTTATTTCCCCAAGTACTGCTGAACTACAGTTCATGTCTGGCACTCTGGGCATATGTGAAACCATCAGAATACAGTTTCTGTGCCTCAGGAAGTGTGTCAATAAAGGACTTACAACTAGTGTTCATGGCCAGTTGTCTTTAAACTGTCCCAATTACTGTGCAAATTTTCATTCAGCTGGAGTCACAGTATTCTCTGTAATGCCACTGCTGCTCCCAAACAAGTTGTGTGCTGCTGAGCTTCTGTACTTGGGAGCTGAGCCTTGAAACGCATTATAGATACTTTTGAAATACAAAAAGTAAATCTGAATTTAAAAGGCAACACTTCCCTTACTTTAAGCTGTTCATGCGCTGTTGCATGTCTGTAATGCAACATCTGTTGGTTACTGGGCTTTCACAGGTGTTCATTCCAACGTGGCCATTTCCAGAACTCTTCAGTCCTTGGAGTTATTTTACAGATCTGAGCATAAGCCCCTGTGAATTGCCCTGGGGGCTCTCTGTCCTCACACAGCTCACACTTCTCTTTCAGTGGTTGTGAGTGAGAGATAATTAAAGGAGCTTTTTATCCCTATAGAATAATATTCAAGTAATCTTGCAGTCCAGAGAGGTTAGACTTCCTCCAGCAGGAAGGAAATGGGTATTCCAGCTCGGATATCTATTCTCGGTGCAGGATATCTTGATTTGAAAAGCTTCTGTTATATGTTTATGTAAATCTCTGAATGTAACATATCTTATACTGTATGAAAGTTTACTTTCAGTGTACATTGAAATCTGAACAATTAATTTCAGTTTTACATATGTTACCACACTTTTACAATACACAGTATAGCCAACAGCCTGATAGAAACAGTAAGTAACAAAGACTGTTTTAGTGAAAATGCATTTGCCTGATTTTTGAGACTGCCTCTGAAGAAAAATATTGTGACAAGGCTGCCATTTCATCTGTCAGTATAAAGCTGGAGAAACATTTATTTTTCAGTCTCATCAATTCCTTATTTAAAAAAAAAGGCCAGACCACGTAGCTTAAAAAAGGAATTTACTGGTTCATACAAATTTTGTTGCTGTTAAGCTTATTTTTTTTGGAAGAATCTTAGTATTTTGGCTGTAGACAGGAGAGCAAAATGAAACAGTTTGCCGTTACAAGTTAATTACTTTAATTTACTTTTTCCAAGCCCAAACTATTTTAATAGAAAATACAGTCAGATGTAAATGTACCTCTTCTAAATGGCATTCTTCCAAGGGGTGTGGCATTCCCATTGCATTAAATGCTGCTCCAGGATTCCAGCTATTTCAAATAAACATTACCTGGTAGGTACAGAATTGCTTCTCAACACGCTGGAGAAAGATGCTTTTGGTGTGTGTGTGAAGGATTCTCAGTTGATGCAAGAAATGCTCCAGCATCCTGAGAATACAGAACTGAATTTAAACCTCTGGGCTTAGATAATTCCAGCAATAATGAAACATTTTACCTGTATAAACCCTTAATATTCCAGACAGTATTAATCCTAGTATGTAGTGCTTAGGACCTCTGTTAATTTATGTTGCTTTTCTAATATAGCTGCATAGTGGGTAAAAAGTCACTCTTCAAAATTGGTAAGGTGAATCTGAGTTCTGTGAGATGCAGAGTTTTAAAATTAGTTGTGTGTGAAATAATACACAACATGAAATAAATTTTAAGCCTTGGGCTGATCTAAAGGCTTTTAAACAAAATAGCTTGAGGTTCTAGTTTATTGTGTAGGCTTCAGCTGTGTATATAAATGGACTTAAAAGTTTGGGATGTTCTGTGTTTTTGGTACAAATCACTGAGTGTCTGGTTTGGGGTTAATGAAGTGTGTGTGTAGGAGAGGGGACTGAGATGCCTTTAATGTTAGCAGTGTCCTCCCCTGCTGGGAGATGCTTCCTCCCTGTGGTTCTATACAGTAAATGTAGCTGTAGAGCTGCTTCTTGGTGCAACACACTGAAGTCACATGATGCAAGAAACTGGTCTGGTTTAAACTCATTAGTCTGGTTTTTATTTGTTCCAAAATTATGGACTGTGTAATGTTGTATCAGGAGTTTTAATAATTAAGCCTGACTTTCTGCTGGCTCAGGTACAGTCATTTTTGCAGCAGCTTGCTCAGAACTGGCTCAGGCTGTGACTGACATGCTCTGGCTGACAAAACAAGTGTAATCACAGTCAACTGCCCCGGGTCAGGCTCTGCTGGGCAGTCCCACAGTGCATCGGGGATCACTCGTGGAACGTTCCCTTGGGTCTGTTTTCCATGTGGAAGTGGCTCAGTTTGGTGTGTGACCTGTGTGGGATCACACACGATGTCATTTCTGAGCTCACACAGCATGTGGGGTAGGAATTCCAGGGCTGTAGTCAGGATTCCTTTATTATGCTCCCATGGTTTTGTCACTAAGCTGCAAAGGAACTGTTAATATCTCTACTAGAGTAGATGATACAGGTGAGTCATAGCAGAGATTGCTGAGGGAGGGACTGTTGGGGGAATATTGATTGGGAGCCGGGAGGAAGGTTATTAAGATGTCGTTAGAGCTGATTCCTGTGCAGTTCAGCCCCTGTAGATTGTCTCTAATTGCATTAGGATGAGCAGAGCGGTGTCCTGTGGGAATTCAGGGTCCTGAGCTGTGGAGAAAAGGCATTTTGGAGATAAAGCTAATTAACTTATATTTTAAGAACCAAACATAAATTAGAAAGTAAGCTCTCTCTTACTCTAACAGTTACAATTCATAAAGTATTTTTTTAGATCTGGAAATATTCACATTTTTGGATGGTTCACTGGCTACACCAGCAGTCTCAGAAGAGTATAAATATTTGTGACTTGATTATTTGTAGTATGTAAGTATTTGGTTGAGAACACTCTGGTGCCTGTCAAACAGTGTAAATATGCACATTTTTAAAGAATTAATTATTTTAGCAGTGTCTGAGCAAGGACAAGTTTACTTTCACACTAAAGTACATACCCTTAGAATTCTAGTGACTGCTTTTAATGCAATATGCTTAAAGTAGGGGAGTTTTTCATCCTAATTCCTTTGAGCTTAATTTCATGTTTATAAATTTGAAAAAGTAGAACAGTTTCAAGTGACTGTGTGATAGATTTTATTCCCTAAATTAACACAGCAAGTGAAATAGGCCTAAATAGACAGTATGAGAAGTATTATCCTTTTATCCCAGCTTTTTGTAGTAGTGGTTCAGAGTTGATCGTGGCTTCTTTCCTGATTTCCTGTCCTATTTCTCTGCAGTTTCTTTCATGTCCTATCCCTGGAATTTGTCTGGAGCCACCAGTTAGCAGAAATCAGGATAATTTTTGTGTTACATTGATAATTGCTCACTAAGCAAAGATACTATGAAACACTAATTCCTTTGTACCGTGCAGAGCTTATCGACTGCAGCGCTTCCATCTCTGCTGTCGAATGAAAGAGCAGCAGGGGAAAGAAATGCAAGAATTACACCAGTTGCCAGTGTGGGTGCTGTGTTCCAGATTCATATAGCTGGTGTTGTAGGTACAGTTCAATTCATCACTATATGTGTAGTCTGTGTAATTATAGCAGACTTCCTAAAAAACCCGAGCCCTCCTCTGTTAGCTCTTCTCTGTTACACAAGCCCGACTCACTTTTATTCAGTGAATGTTCTTTGCTTCTAAATGCCCCTTCTATTACATCAGAACTGTGGGGGTTTCACTCCGGACTGCAGAAGTGGGTTTAAACTTTTGATATTTCAAAATTACTCCCATCTTGAAGGAATTTTGGGATCTAGAAGAAATTTTGAATCTTGCACTTCGTGATGAAGTATTTAAGGAAGTTGGCACGCTTTTCCCTTAAGGCAAACCCTTTAAATTTGCTCTTTGTCTGTGTTTACAGGTAACTGAGCTGAATGAGCCCCTCTCAAATGAGGATAGAAACCTGCTGTCTGTAGCCTACAAGAATGTAGTCGGAGCCAGACGATCTTCCTGGCGCGTCATCAGCAGCATAGAGCAGAAGACCATGGCAGATGGGAATGAGAAGAAGCTGGAGAAGGTTAAAGCCTATAGGGAGAAGATAGAAAAGGAGCTCGAGACAGTCTGCAATGATGTTTTGGCTCTCCTAGATAAATACTTGATCAAGAACTGCAATGACTTCCAGTATGAGAGCAAGGTGTTTTACCTGAAAATGAAAGGGGATTACTACCGCTATTTGGCAGAAGTTGCTGCTGGAGAGAAGAAGAACAGTGTCGTGGAAGCCTCAGAAGCTGCCTACAAAGAGGCTTTTGAAATCAGCAAAGAGCACATGCAGCCCACTCACCCAATTAGGCTTGGGCTGGCACTCAACTTCTCTGTGTTCTACTACGAAATCCAGAATGCCCCTGAGCAGGCCTGCCTTTTAGCCAAACAAGCCTTTGATGATGCCATAGCAGAGCTGGACACACTAAATGAGGATTCCTACAAGGACTCCACTCTCATCATGCAGTTACTTCGAGATAACCTCACTCTCTGGACGAGTGACCAGCAAGATGAAGAAGCAGGAGAGGGCAATAATTAAAAAGCTTTCCTCTGATCCCTCTTTCATCCACTTGGCCATCCCCATCATCACCAATATTTCCTTGCCACAGTCACACTAAATATCTAGTGCTAAGCATATCTGTATTGTACAGCTGTTCAGATCTGCTGTCCACTTTATCAAGAAGCAGTTTCAGATGAGTCTTCATGGGCATTGATGGATTGATTGGTTTATTGGCCCTATTTATCTTAGTTGCACTTGAGCAGTGCAGAAAGAGGCATTTTTAGTTTGCCTGTTGATTGGAAAATATGGGAAAGAGTAATGGAAGGTAATTGAGGATAACTAGATTCCAGTTAAATTCTTTCCATTTGAAATGAGCTGACAGTTCTGTTAAGCAGTACATTTTGTGCATGCAAAGTAAATTAGCCACCCCAAATTTTTTTCAGTCAATGAAAACAGTTAAGCTGATGTGAAATGACAGCTCTGTTCATCAGTTTACAATAAACTGTTTGAAATGTGAGGTTTCAGTAGCAATTTGGGTTTTTTGCCTCTAACTTATGTGCACAGTTTCTTTTAATGCAGTGCATCTACCTAAGAGTTTTGATACTTGTAACCTTTTGCAGTTGTTTTGAAGAATCATGAATTTATTTTTTGTAAACTCTTTGGCTGTTTAGTTGTCTGTGTATTCTGACAACTGTATGTCAATATTTGCCCATGTTAAGATGGATGACTGAGATGCCAGACTTCTAAATTAAATGTTTTGGAATTAAGTGAATAAAATAAAATGCTGCTTCAGGGATGTTATCTCTACATGAGCTGTCCTGTCGTTTGTTCACAGTGGAGACAGAGTTACCCAACACATCACTGATGGGTTAAAACATATTTAATCAAAAGTTGAATGAGAAGTTGACACTTGCTAAACAAACACAGCACAAACAGTGTACGATGAAAGAAGAAAAAACCAAAACCACAGAATTCACAGCACCCACAGTGGAGCTTCCAAAGGAGGTGTGTTTAGTTGTTTGCTCTCTAGAGCACTTGTAATGCAATTCCACTCAGGAGCTGAAGAGTTGTAAAGCACATGACTTGTATCAGTGTAGAGACTTGTGTTTGCTTCTGTCCACTGTAACCTCTAAACTTTCTCTGAAGTGCAGCCACCAAATCAGCTTCACATGTGAATATCCCAGTCATTATTTCATATTTACCTGCTTCAAACAGAAGCAATACTTGTTCCTAAAGACTGCCTTTCTGTTTTTAGCTAACTTAAGTCTAGTCCACAAACTTACCTGTTGTTTTTGCTTTCTCCCAACAGTTAGTGTACATGTACATTTGTTGGTGCTGTACATGCTTCTGGAATGTTATGTACCAGAAGCAGGAAAAGTTAGCTGTGTCCAGACTGCCACTGGCACCTGGGATAGCTCAAGGGTCATGTAAGTTCTCATTTATCAGAATCTATTTTTCTTTGATTTGTACAATAGTTATTACTGGTCTGATTTACCCACAGCAGCTGCTTATACTTTTTATGACCAGCAGCACACTGGTCGTTTTTAAGTATCTGGAGTTTTAGAATTTTTAATAGTAGATTTGTGTGTATTTATATATTCTATCATCTTTTAGATAATTCTAGCTTTATATCAGTAAAGTTGGCAACAACTGAAAGCCTAATGCAACATCTGAAAAAGATGAAAATACAGATACTTACCTCCTTACCTGCCCTGTGGAGCCAGGGTGAAACTTTGCCATACCTGCCTTTTCCCATTGAAACACTCTGGATGGTTAATAGTATTATTGGCAGTTGGTAGGTTTGTTTTCCTGTTTATAGAAGTACCTGTCTCTTTGTTATCTTTTATATTACCTTTTTGCTAATTCAAAAGCTGAGGAGTCCTTTCTCATTGTAGTTACTGCCTTGTGCAGATCCTATATCACAAAATTAGAGATAAACACACAACAAGTGAGTCAGCAGGTGTCTGACACAGCTGAAGGTTTGCTGTTGCCCTGGTGCATGGGATCCAAAGGGATTGTGCAGAGTGATGCAGTGTAGCAGTGTATTAGATTTTCAGGTAGAGCAGACACTCCTCCCATGTGTTCCAGCTGTCAGTGAATGACACAGAGTTTTTGTGGTTGTGTTTTGTTGTGAGTCAGTAGAGAATGTTCTGTGGAGCAAGAAAGAAAAAGTGCTCCAGTGCAATCCACCGGAGCTTCCACTTCTGGAGCTTTATCATATTCTGGGCCCTGGGATTGCTAAATGATTTTTTGTAATCCCTGTTGCAGCAATGATGGGGAGGAGGCCAAAAGAGATGAACAGCACATGTTGTTTATTCCAATATTCTTCAGTGGACTGTAGGATTCAGGTATTTTGGAACTGGTATTTCTCTTAGATGACCCCCAAGTCATGTTGTCTGTCTCACTCTCTAAAATAAATAAAATCCTAGGCTGTGCCCAATTTATTGTTTGAAAACACCAAGATGTATTCACCAAAAGTGCTTAGTTGAAGTTCACAACATTTTTTGAAGCAGGACTAATTCCAATGGAAAGTGATCTTCCCTGCTCCCTGATGGGGGTTTCTTTATGTTGCCTTAATTCAGGCATAAAAGGATGCTTGTTAATCTTGACATGGTGAGAGGTAGTTATGTAAAGGTCCATCTGAGCATTGCTTTTGCCCAGGACTATACTTTTTGTGTCTCTCCCAGGCAATCTTTGTTGGGAGGTTAAGTCACTCCGAGGGTGTTGATATGTCTCTGCATACCCTTGAATTTTTAGCAACCTGAGAGCTGCTAAGTGTAAAGCAGCATTTTCTGTGGCACTGTATGAGCTTGAAAGCTAAGGGATAGTCAGACCTTAAATTAACAGTGTGGTCTTTGTAGGCACAGAGATACTTCAGTGCATGTCCTAATCTGCTCAAATATGTTCTGGCTTTATGGAAGTGGATCTGTTCATCCCTCAGAGTACAAACACATCCACACCCCGTTGAACCCACTAGAATGAAATGTGCCAATGCTCTGGAACACTCAAACTTCTTGGGCTGCCTGTAGTGAGAGGCTGTGGTACAACATAAGCGATAGCACTGGGAATGTGGAGGTTTTAGGGAAGCAGAAACCTTCAGAAGAGTGGTGAGACTGGATCCCATGGATAGCACATATCAAAGGACCACACACTTACTGTGGTAAGTAACCCTTTACTCTGTTAACTACCTTGCTCTCACTGTGGATTTGAAAATAGTTTTTTCCACTCTGCCTTTCCTTTGCATGGAGCTTCTGCTGGTGGTTTTCCATCCTTAATACTCGTCCTTGTGATCTGCAAGTTGGATGCACTGACTTCTAGAGCCGAATCTATTCCCAAAGAAGCACAAGGGTACTCCCTGACCTACTCCCTGGGCCTCTTGCAGCAGCTGCAGGAGGCTGCTGTATAATAATCTAGAAAAGAAATGATGAGAGTACACTTCAAGTTAAAGGAAATGAAAAGCCTGGCTGTATTTTAAGTTATATATGAGAATGACTTAATGGTAATGAAAGAAGGCTGAAAACTGATGTCACTGTACATTATAAAATACTTTCTGGGACCAGCTGGAAGTCTTTCAACAAACTAGTTTGAATTTAAGGACAGGGAGAAAACAGGAAAAAATATTTCAGTGCTTTGGATCTTTGTTTTTTAATTATATCCACACCACATATTTGAATTAATTAAACTTAGCTGATCAAGAAAAATTGGCTAAACCACTGCAACAACACGAAAAACCTTGTTGGATACATCTTATATTCACTGAAGCACCTCCTTGAAATCAGTGGCAGATTTTGAAGAGTGTGAAGTTGATTATACACATAATTGACAGAGGATGTTTAGATCTTGTTCTGAACAAGCCTAAAGTACTTGAAGTTCCATAGATGCAGATGGTTTAGTGTCTGAGCCTTAATAATTTCTGAGATAAATGAAGATGTTCTAAACACTGAGGGCAGGCCAGGTAGGGTTTTAATTAGTGTCAGAAATAGAGCCATCTGTGAGAAATAAAGTAAACCAGGCTTCCAACTACCCTCACCTGTTTATCTCCAGTGAGCAAGTACTTTGTGGATACCATTCCCTTCCCAGACTGCTCCCAGGTAACTGTTCTCCAGTTATTATCATGTATATAAGAAAATAATCTATAGCTATGATTATTCATGCTCCTCATCTGACTTTTATGCTTGTGTCTGTATAGCATGAACATGATAGATAACTTAAATATTTCCAAAAATATTGCAGGAGGCAGGAAACCTTAGAAGTTAAGGAAGTTTGTCTTCTGTGTGTGAAAAAGCAAGATTAAGCACTTGAGAATCACAAAACACCTTCAAAAAAGGGGTATTTCAGATAAGAATGTTTCAGAAGCAGGTAAGACAAAGAAGCTTAAGGAAAGTGTGATAAATTTAAAAATCAGGTTTCCCATGGAAAACTGTTGAAAGCCATTTTTTAATCTAATTCTGTATTTTGTTCTATTGAGTCAAACAGGAATAACAAGGAGTGTCTCCTGTTTCAAGGCTGTTGATTGCAAATCGATTTTAGGGCGTCACAGTATAAATTAATTCCATCAGGCAGTTATGCAGAGTAATTTGTCAGCTCTAAAATTAAAGGAATATTTAATATTTATTTTTAGAGTAGTTTAAATAGGTGCTTAAATATCTCCTAGAAATATGAAAGCTGAATGCTGAAAGCAATACAAGTACCACACAGCACAGTTGTTAGAACACATTTTGAGTTGGAGAAAACAATCCAGTGCATTATGTCTCTGTGCCATGATAAGGGCAACCAAGTGAGGAAATATTTCATAGCAATCCTTCACTGGGATTAAGGTAAATTATAAATATACTGTAAGGTACACTCTGTCCCAAAGCAGTTATAGCCTGGGAAATGAAGATGCATTGTTTATATCTATATATTGAAGTATATATAGTAGATGTGCTTTTTGATGACGTGTTTTGCTGCTTTTCCCAAATTAATCCCCATTTGGGTTACATGTTAACGGAATTTTTTTGTTATATCATGGCTATCTTTGAGCACTGAGAAGATCATATGGGACAGAAGCTGTGTGGATCAGTTGAGAAAAGAGATGTGGAATGAAAGGAACCAAAGACTGAGAGAAACAGGTGGAAATTTTAGGAACAAAATTGCAGGAAAAATACTCTGATTTTTCACTGTTCTTGTAGGGCAGATTCTCAATCCTGGGGATTGAGACTGTGACTGTCACAAAGCAATACCTTCCTTTAAAATTTTAGGGTAAGTGGATATCAGTCCTTTTTGGCTATTGTCAGCAAGATGCTTTTTTATCACTCGAATTTGGTTTTCTGTGATTGTGAACTGCAGGCAGTGAAGACTGAGTGTGTCTGTGAGTGAGCTGTGTAACTTTCCATGTATTACAGCTACAGGTACTTTTTTCATTTTGTCATTATTCACAAGGTTAAAAATGTCTATTATAACTCTTTCCTACGTACCATTTGTGATCTATTATTGCATAACTATAAATGTAGTAATATATTTATCATATATGTATCCTTCAAGTATACACATTTCTTTTTTCTGAATCCTCAGTGTTAGATGCTGTCTTATATTTTAGTCTAAATGATTTTAACTACTGATTATGAACCAGTTTGGTCTGTCCCAACTCAAACATTGTAGCCAGATGAATTATTTTCATTCAGTTGGGTATCTGCAAAGCCCAGAGAGGTTTAAGGCAAAGCACTGTGAATACTCCAGCAGGGAATACCTTTTTATGGAGGTAATCATTAGGAAATCACTTATGTACAGTTATGTACTTAAATTAGAATGAGTTATTTTCACATAATTTGATAATGGGATCGATTCCAATTTAGGATTTAATCCATTAGTAGCTGAACTCTCCCATCTCTGGTTTAATGATCTGGTTTAATGTGTCTGAGGGAAGAAACAGATCAAGTCCTTATGACTTCCCGTGGTGTTGTGCCAGTTATAAATATTAACTATAACAATTACTTATTATAAGTTATAATAAATATAAATAGTATTAAAAACATAAGCCAATTATATTTACAGTAATTTTATATAAAATCTGTGGCATTTGGAGAACTGCATCCTTGTTGGAACATCAGAGGGATGACCTTTACTCAGGGTTTTCTCAAGCAAAGGCTACTGAAAGAGCAGGGATGGCAGCAAAGCATTGATTCTTTTCCCAGGCACATAAGGCACACACTGGAAGGAAGCAGGAATTGTAGGGGGTTGGCAGGAGAAGCCTTTTTAACAGCCTTTCTGACTGTTGTTGTGCCTGAGCAGCACAAAAGAACATCTGACTTGCAGCAGGCAGGGACAGTGGACGTGTGTGGGAACAGGGACTGAGTAAGTGCTTTCCCCGCCGGGTGAAGTGGAGCATGTTCTCTCTGCAGTGAGCAACTTGGGCTTGTCCCATGTTTGCTTTGTTTTGAAGCACAGAAAAGAGCCAAATCCCAGGTGGTTATTTTTTACTGAAGTGCAGCTCCAGTGACACACCTGCCTGAGAATTCAGGGTGCTGGGGTTTTAAAGCCTCAGCAGAGCCAGTGGATTTTCAGAGAGCTGTGGAGGTGTGTGCCCCAAGCTGGGCCAGCCCCGCACCCGGGCAGCAGCTGCAGTGGCTTCCTGTCTGCAGCCAGAGCTGTGCTGGAGCAGTCAGCTCTGTTCCTGTCACTGCATCCCACAGCCAGA
>NW_020884941.1:2804388-2806747 GCF_003945725.1 Corapipo altera
TGCTGGAGCAGTCAGCTCTGTTCCTGTCACTGCATCCCACAGCCAGAGCAGGGAGCAGAAGGCCAAGGCCACCTTTGGCAGGAAATGGCCCAGGTCTCTCCCAGTGTTTGTTGCTGGCCATCCATGGGATCAGGGTGTTTTTGCTGGGATTCCACATGTCCTTACAGGGCAGGAACAACTCCTCTCTTCTCTTGTGCCGCTTCAAGCTTTTTAAGGACTGCTATTTGCCTGTTCTGAAACAAGTCCTATTAAGCCTCCCTGGGCTGTAAAATGGCCTGGAAGCATTGGAAGTTGGAACATTTGCTGTCATCAGTCCCATCAGAGCCCAGCATTGCTAACAGATGAGCTTTGGTACCACTGCTGAGTCATTCTCCTGGTTTCCACAGCTGACACTTCCTTGCTTTGAGGTTGGCCGTGAGTCTAGGCTAAAAGTGGACAGAATTAACTATTATTTTTAGATTAGTAAAGCCCAGCTTTAGCTGAGCTTATTAGCCTATCATTAGCTGTGTTTAAAACAACTGCTTTAAATTTTACTAAACACATTATGTGTGTATGTGTGTTGTTAATTCTACCATAAAGATTATACTGAATCCTGGGATTGAGAACTGATTAAGAGCCACTAATGGGTAAGGTATAATGAATTATTCATCCTGTTATCCTAGTGCAATCACAGTAATGTCTCGGTGCTAATTAGCAGGTGGATGGGCTGACACAAAGTCAGGAATACCCAGGAGATATTTTATCCAACATGTATTCTGATTCGTGTTGATAAATCTCTTTCCTGCTCTTACAATTTATTTCTTATTCAATAAAAACCAGTCTT
Organism: Corapipo altera; assembly: GCF_003945725.1. NCBI lineage: Eukaryota > Metazoa > Chordata > Aves > Passeriformes > Pipridae > Corapipo > Corapipo altera. Next base: position 2,805,212 of record NW_020884941.1, read on the forward strand.
ATTTTGTGATCTTTCCTTCCTGTTATTTCAGTGTCAATTTTTTTAAAATCATATAATTTTTTAGGGTTAAAGTAGGCTAAAAGCTGAAGCTTTTGACAGCTTTTGGGACAACTGTCTGCAAAGTTTTACTGTTACACCTCACTATATTACTTTGTCCATATTGGCTGAGCTGCATATTACCATTTCTTCTATTACATGTGAGCTTAATTGTCTTGCAGCAATCAGAGCAGAATTTGTCTTATTTTCAATGAACACAGAACACCTGTATGTGTAGTTGTAAAGCATGGCACTTACTGTACATATTATTCTTTATTAATTAAGGCAACACAGTTTGAAACAGCTAATAGATTTTTTTTTTACTTGGCCATTAGTCATTACTCTATTTTCTCCCCTTTTCTCTTTTAAGTCAAGTCTCAGCATTTGATTTTGTTTTACTTAAAGTTGGAATGTATCACTGTTCACCAGAGGGATTTATCAGGAGTCAAACATTATCAATTCACCTTGTATTTTGCCACTGTTTGTTAAAGATTCCTACTTTTTGAAGTAAGGCTGCAGCCTGAAATGTTGCTTAATGCAGATGTTTCATTCTCTCAGCTCAGCTTGAAAAAAGAAATCAACCCACAAACCAAAACAATCCCCAGCACCTATTTCCCACTTGTTTTCTTCTCTAGCAGTTGTTTTTCTTCATTTTGTGCTGACCCTGCTAAGACTTCCTTCTGCTCTCCCTGCAGCAATACCTTTTGGTAGCTCAGTGAAGATGTAACTGCTGCGTGGGTGGGACCTGTGGATTGTCTGAGAATGCCCAGCTGAGCCTGGTTTTGTGTGAGATGTGCACAGTGAGCTGCTCTGGGGATATCTTCTGGTTTAGGGGAGAGTATGAGGAGGACTGGACAGTAACTCTGGGGCCCGATGCTGCCTTTGCTTTCTCTCTCTCTGGGGTTTGTGTTTCTGCTTAACAGCGTGAGAGATTTTTTCCTCCCTTTCCTCTCCTCCTCCTCCCCTTTTCCTGTTTCTCTCCCTCGGCCACCACATCCTTCCTAAAGCTGCTTATCTCTGAGATTTTTCTTCTCTCTCTCTCTCAGTTCTCTCTCTTCTGTGTGTAATTAAGCACCTGGAACATTTCCAGCCTGATGACTGCAGGGTTTTGCAATGAAAGCCCTTGGAGATGTACTGAGTGGGCTGCTCTGAAGGAGTCAGACTTTATGAGCCCTAATGCCTGCCTTTGTAGAGATTTGCAAAGTGCTTGGCATATTAAATGCATTGTTGCTCTCTGAGTAACAGCAACAATGTGCAGGAGGTCTCGTGGTACAAAAATGTTTCCTTGTGACAAAGTCCTTCATATAGAAAACTGCTCTTTTCCTTAGTGCTCAGCTGTTCACACAGGATCCTGCTTTCTGTGGGTCAGCCTGACACCAACGTGGCATTTACAGCCATGCTTAAATCCGACAGCTTTCTAAACCTCACATTATTTGAAGTTTGGGTCTGATCAGCTGAGGTTCATCTTCTCTTCAGTGTAAAAACTGAATCACTTTTGGT
>NW_020884941.1:2806757-2867586 GCF_003945725.1 Corapipo altera
GCTGAGGTTCATCTTCTCTTCAGTGTAAAAACTGAATCACTTTTGGTTGAAGAAGTCGCAGCTACAACCTCCCATTGCTGAATTCAGTGTTACAATCACTACATCTGGTTCTACATTAACTCCTTCTGAAATGAGTGGCGGAGGGCAAATATTGGGCTAATTAAACTAAATTAAGGCTTTGCTTAAGAGACACAATGTGAAGATGCCTTGCTGGATAGGAAAGTACTGTGTGATAGACTTGGAAGCCTCCTCCAGAACGTGGCCCCAGGCTTGCAACCTGCAGGCTGTCCTCAGAGGGCACTGCTTTCTGTGCCTTTATCTTGCACTCAGTGCACGGGGATAAAACACTGGGTATCAATAACTCCAGCATTTCCTTGCCAAGAAGCTTTCTCCCAGGGGGTTTATAGCCATTTAACATAAAGCTGGTCGTGAGATTGTCTACTGGCTGAGACTGTCCAGAATTAAACAGGATTGAATGCAGAAAGGATATTTATCTTCAGCAAACTCAAGCATTTGAGAGTATAATAGAATTGGAAGAAGATCTAGAAAATTAAAAAGAAGGGACATTCTTCCACCTTGATGAGGTGCTGAAGGAGCTTTCAGTCAGAGGAAAACCCATTTTCATTTGTCAGCTGGCCAGGTTATTGTTATCATGTCTTCAAGTACAGAGAACAGAAGGAAGAGGGCAAAGGAATCTTTTCCAGCCCTGTAAGGCATGGCAGTGACACCTGGTTCTTGGCATTGCTGTGACAGAGCCCTGGGTAATCAGTCAGAGAAGGGAAATATATTAGAAAATGTACCTTGTATTAGAGTATTTGTATTAGAGTATTCTGTATAGAGTGATTTCCCTTGGTGTCTCTCTGGAGATTTCTGGCAGTTTCTCCTGGATTGTCCAAAGTCCCTCCACTAACTCAGCGCTTGAGCCATGCTCAAACTTCCTGTGACCATGCTGTGCTTCAGCATCTCTGACCTAAATAACATATTATAGATAATAGAATTAAGATTTTTTTTAAACCAATAATAGTTTAAATTACTTCAGATTTTTCTTTTTCCATCTGTCCATCCATTCCTTTCCCTTGCATCTATTCTTCTTGTAAAACTCACATTTTTACCTCCATTATCTTTCATCCTGCTCTTCCCTGAGCCCTCTTTTGTCCTTTCTGACCTATCTTCCCACTTAAAATACTTTCTTCCTGGCCTCATGGAGCATTGCCATGGTGACCACATGACGTCATTGCACTGGGAACAGTTGCCTAGGAAACCATATGATGTCATTGCACTGGAGACAGTTGCCATGGTTACTGAGTTGGCTGAGGGAACTGGGAAAAAGAGTTTGTCATCTGACCAGTGCCAGGAAATGTTCCCATTAATGGCAATAAAGGAGAAACCTTTATTTATATTTATGTTTTTATGTTCCAGGGAGGGCTGCCTGTGACTCAAAGACCCCATTGGTTTTTCTGGGATAATGTGCTGTGGCTGGGCTTTTGCCTCTGGGCTGTGGGATCTTGCTCACCTGTTTCTGCTGTTCAGTGTTACTGTGAACGTATTAATTAAATAGCCACAATTAAATGGAGAAAAGCTGTGTTGTCCTGTGGTTCTGTGTCAGATGGGATTGCAGCTTCTGTTGCTGTTTGATCTGTCCTGTTTGGTTCCTTTGGTTTCTGAGATAAATAGCCCAGCCCAGTATTTATCCCAGCAGATGTACAGTAACAGGGAATGTCATAGCTGAGCTTGCTTCATCTGCACCAGGCTCTGTGTGAGTCTGTAATTTGTTTTCCACTTCTTTCCTGCCTTTCCCAATTTCTGTTTCATCATTGCTGACACGTACCTGTCTTGTTTTAATAATTCCAGGGGTTCCCAGAAATGTCCTACATGAAAGGTGAAGCAGAGGTTAAATAAAAAGTTGGAGGCAGCTGCTAAAGACAAGTAAGGTACACAAGAACAAGTTTAGTGAGTGTGTACAACAACGTGTAAACTGTGATTCATGTGAGGATGTGGGAATGTAAACAGTGGTTAGCACTGTGTGTGATGGGCAGATCTGTAGCTCTGATAGATTTTCTGTGTTTATATAACATACATATAGTTGCTTTATGGATAAATAAATAAGCTTTTATGAAAATAGCTTTTCCAGACTTGTGCAGTTTGAGTGAATTACATGTCTAAGGCATATTAGTCAAATTATATGTGTGACTGTCTCCACATATCAAATGAAGTCTCTGCTCTCAGTGCCCTGCAGATGCTCTGGAGTTCACGAGAAACCAGTTACAGACTTCCTACTGAAGTTCATGACATGAACCCTTCTCTGCTCCCCCTGGGTCTGGTCCTCCGCAAGCTGAAAATCAAAATCCAGAATAAAACTCGTGCAGTTCCTGTGGAACTGCAAACAAGGATGCAGTCAGAGAAACTACACGGAGTGGTGGTGGCAGGCCAGGTAACTGAGGAGTTTTGGAGTGCCTGAACTACTGACTGAAATCCAGGGCTCCTGAAATGTTGGGAGAAGGCTGGAATCTCAGTTTTGGTAGAACTAGGAGAAAAATCTGTAAGAGAATGTAACTTCATTGGGTAGGGAACGGAGTTTCCACTTAGGTATGGAGGGTAGCAAAGGGATAAGGGTTGGGAGTTTTCACATTTGAAGTCATAAAATCCTTCTATTAGAATTTTATTTCAGTTTCCCCTCCTCATGCTTTACAAAAACTATTTGTTTGGCTATTTATTTATTCAGTGTACTGCACAAAGCAATCTCAGCCCCTGTACCAGAGTAACTGTAAAAGAACGTTGTTCTTCGTGTCTGAAGTAATTTAATTTCCTTCTGATCAGATGGCAAGGAACAAAACAGCTCTTGGAGGTGGAAAACAGCAGCCAGTGAGCGTTGGGAGCTCCCAGCAGTCAGGTGAGACCTGTCAGCTGGGCTGTGTTTCAGACGTGTGTGTGAGTTCTTAAATTCTAGTTTGATGACAGTGTTTAGTTAATCAACATGCAATGGAGGGCTTTGCAAATCAGGCTGTTCCGGTCATGGTGACTTGCATCCCTGTAAAATATGTGTCTGTAGCCATGGCTTTTCCTGGGCTTTCATGGACTGGAACAGCCTTGGAGTTACTAGTCTGGGATACTGTTGAGTTCATGATTGAAGGGATATCTAATCCTACTTAATGGCCACTTGTGTTACTTTCCCTGTTAACTGAGCTTCAGAGTGACTCCTGAACTTGGGTTTGTTTGATTTCAGCACTACATCTGGAACTTAAGGTTATTGCATTTAAGTAAATTTTAAACATTCACGTTTGGATCACATTTATTGGTAAAAAATGAGAAAGAAAGCAAGAAGCTGGGCTGTGTTCAGCTGTCAGGGAGGTGTGGGAAAAGGTTGTTTGAGCTGATGGAGTTTTGGTAAATTTTACTTGAAATTCACATGTTCATGATTTGTATTTGAGGCAGCTTTCCCTGCCTCTGATCTTTCACCCACATCAGGTTTCTGTAGATACTTAAATAATAGTTATATGCTATGGCAGGGCAATACTGGAGATCTCACACTGGTACAGGATTATAGACTTGTTTTCCAGCAGTGTCAGCCCCTTGGGGTCTGTGCATGGAGTTCTGTGAGCAGTAGAGGAGGCAGCTCCTGTGCTGGGAGCTGGGGGAGCTCAGCTTTTGCTGACTGGTGCTTCCATCTGCTGGAGAACTGTGTTCACACAGTGTTCAGTCTTTACTGGGAGAGACAAAAAAATCCTGTTAATTAACCCCCAAAGATTTAGTGAGCATTAATTACTCTGACAGAAACAATTCCTCTGTGATATTAAGTAGCTAATAGAAAATGCTGTAACGTGCTCTGTAGCTTTGCATTTGAAAGATGTCACTCTCTGCCTACCTGGAATCAATACTCTTATGTTTTATTCTAAAATATAGTACCTCACACAGTAGTAATATAAATTAAAGTACAGATTCTACAAACACCTTCCTAGTGGGCTGTTTTGTGACTCATGACTCACACCAGTGCTCTCAGGAAGAGCCTGCAGAGGCTGGAGAACTTGGTGGTCAAACAGGAAGGGGGCAGGTGTCCGTTGGCACAGGGTGTATTTTATTATTGGGACTGGAAAGTTCACTCAGTGTTCCTGACACGGCCATGGTCCATCAGGATCTGCACTCCTGGAGTGGATTTTTGAGTTTTGAAATTCACTTGTTTGCAGTAAACTTGAGAATTTTGGAACGAACTTGTGTGTAGAGACATGCAGCTGAGCCCAGCTAACAGAGTGCTTCCCAGCCCACCTTTCTCTCTTTAATGAGCAATTGTCTCATTCTTTCCTGCAAATCCAACAATTTCTTGAAATGACACCATAAAATGGTTGCTCTATCCTTGTATTATTTTTTGTTCTTATTAAGTTTTGTAGGAAAACCGTAGAAATAAAAAAACCCCCACCCAAACCATAAAATTTATAGAGAATAAATAGGATTTGTTCTGTGCTACTGTTATTTATGACAGTGTTGTTAAAAGTAATAATATCAGAGCACCTTTGGACTTGATACAGTGGCATTACAAATAAATAAAACATGCTTATAACATATAAATTTTAAATTGAAATATGAAGTAAATTTTGAAGTATATATGAAAGTTATAAGCTTACATATAAGACTAGATGTACTAAAAGAATAATTTTAGAGGAATTCAAATAAACTATGTGGATTTTTTTAAATAACATAATCCTATATGAAGACAACATAATGAGCTATATTTATTTATTTAAATACATGCATTCAGTAAAGGACAAAAAGGACTGAAAGTCAGAACACCTTGCCCTGCCCACCTGCAATCTCTGCAGCCCTGTGGCCTTTGGGATCATTATTTCACTGTGATAAGTGTCTTCTCTTGTGCCTTCAAAACCAACCGCCAGAACACATCAGCTCCAGCTCCTGGATATTCCCTGGGCTTGTCAGGGCAGGTACTTGGGTTTTGGACTTCACTGTGCAGGATCCACCCCAAATGCCCTTTGGTTTAAGGCAGGGAGCTGGAACAATGTCCAAACACCAACAGGGATGGATTTTAGGGGCTTAGTGTTTCTAAAATGATGAGAGTAGTAGGAAATACAGACTTCAGTTTTGCATTTGTTCTTCTACTGCCAAGGAAAAATAGTTCAGGGTGTCTTCCACTGATGACACTTTGTGTTTTGTTGGTAAATTGAACCCCTGTGTGGGTGGTTATGTGCTTTTCTGAAAATAAACAGCTCGGTACTTCTAGGCAGCATATATTGTGCTCTGGGTGTTGAGAATGTGGGAAAGGAATCTGGGAATGGTGGGAACACTATGGCCTGTGTCCAAAATCCATAGTTAGTGGAGACCAATAATTCATGTTTTCCTCAGCAGCCATCAGCAGCTATCTTTGGGTAGGATTAAATGAGCTGCATGTGCAGATTAAGAAGTCATGTAGAGCCTGGAGGGAAAACCTTGGGCAGTTATTGCTGTCCTCGTGTTGTTACTTCATTGGCAGGAGCAGCAAGATCTGAAGCTGTAATTTAATAAAGAGGATTTTCTTGAAGTTTAAAAACCCCAGGCTGTCATTGTTATATAGGCAAATAAAGGCAGAAGAAGTGCCTTTCCCAGGATGCCCCTGCAGGAGCACATTCCAGTGCTGATGTGGGTACTTTCATCCCTGGAGTGGTTTGACCCTCGGGATCTTTATGGCTCACGTACCTGAGCAGGCTGGATCTCACACCTGCAAGTTGTGCACCAGGGCCTTTAATTGCTTTTTGCTACCTTTGAACTGAGGTGGAGCTACTTACTGCCCTTGTTAATGGACCTGCTCTTGCTGCTTCAAAATGTTTTCTCAGAAAGTTATTAGTAATTTAGTATTTAGCCAATTCACAATATTTAATTTTCATTAGGAATCTACTTAAAGTGGCCTTAATTACCTCTTGTGTGATGTAACTTTGGACAGAGCCAAATCCCAGGGAAATGATGTTTTCTTACATCCTTTACTTATGATTGTAAACACAGAGGTGTTGGGCTGTTATGTTGATAAATGTGATTCAAAACATAAATTGACATAAAATTTCAGAACCAGTTTCCCAGCAGGTGAAGAGAATGAATACAAAATGGTTGCACCACAGTTGTCTGTGATCAGATTCACAACAACAACAAATTTTTCACTGGATAAAGTAATAGGCTAAAAATGTTTTCCCCTGAAAAACATACTTGTACCACGTTAAGCACAGTAATGCTCCTTAAATTTGGAGATAATGTTGTTTATTTCAAAGGGAGAAAAGTGTCTGTGTGTGTACAGGAGGAGGGGTGAGTATTGATTTGAGCAGTTGAGTCATGGCAATCGATTTACTTCTGAGTTCCTGGAGAATGGCCCTGCAGCTGGTGGTTCGTGACTGCCTCACCCCTTGTGTCACTGATAGGGCAAAGAGCTGTTCTGGTCTGAAGCAGAAAGTTGCTGTGCCTTGGAAGCTTTGTTGAACTGGGAATAATGATTTATTTCCAATGGTCGAATGATGCAGTGATGGCAACACTCACTGGTGAGACTGTGGCTGATGTCCCAGTTTACCAGCTTTATGGAAGTTGCCTCCTCCACACTTTTGTGATCGTAGAATATCCTGAGCTGGAAGGGACCCACAAGGATCGTCGAGTCCAACTGCTGGCCCTGCACAGGACAACACGCCGAAAACCCCAGCATGTGCCTGAGAGTGTTTTCCAAACATTCCTTGAGGTCTGGCAGGTTGGTGATGCTCTGTTGTACAGTGTTGGTTTTCAGTATCATTCCATTACATCTTGGGAAGTAGCAAACAGGGGCATTTCGTTTTAACATTCTTGATGTTCGGTGATGCTCAGCTTGGTGCAAGAGAAGTCAGGGAGTCCTGATTGCACTGACTGAGCCTGATGTGATGAGAGGACAGGAAACAAAAGAGGGTTCTCTGCTTACACAAGCTTGCCTGATGTATGAGTTTTGCTGTCTTCTTTTCTTCCCTGTGCCACCTGTAGTGGTTCAATGCACACCTTATCTGTTAATATCAGTTCTGTTCAATCTGATTTGTAGACATGTCTCTCATACTAATTGTTCCATTGTATGCTTTGGTGCTACTTCCACCTTCTTTCTTCCTCTCTGTCAATTAGATCCTGTTTCCACGTGTTTAATAATCCTTTCATTGTGTCTGTTGGTTCAGATGGAACAATGGAGCACTCCTTTTCTAGGTTTGGAATTTTTTCTTTCTGAAGTTTCTGATTGCTTTAGATAAACAAACCAAACAGATGAAGGCTGATAACAAAGACAAAATGTGGAGGGGAAAGAAAGGATTTGTGCTTTCTCCTCTGAGGAACATTTCAGGACTGTCAGTGAGCTGTGTTCAGCAGGACCCAGAGAACCTCTGCAGTTTTATAGCACAAAAAACAACTTCATTTTTATTTTCATGCCTCTCCATGTTGTGCCAGCGTATGTCTTCAGAACTGCATTAGGGTTTCTCTGCTCATGTTGTAGATTTTGGAGCCCTGGAAATTCCATCTGCTTGCTTTCCATAGAAGCTCTAGAAGCAGCACTGGTAGGATAAGCCTGACTCTCACCATGCATCAGCTCATTAACACCCTTCTGTTCCTGTCCTCTCCCTGACTCATGGGGAAACTCAGAAGCTCAGGAGTCTGTCTAAGCTGGCTGTTAAGTCAGGCTTAACTTCACCTTAGTTAATGGGATCTGGTTATTGTGTGTGTGAGGCTGGCAGGGGAGATGCAGAATGCAGAAGCTACTTCTAACTCTGCAGAGCTCTCTTTCCTAATATTTTTGGTCCTGTTGCCAATGGATGTCAGCCTCCCTTAACTCTGAGGACTGCATGGATTACTGTCAGTAAATGTTTTCAGGTGTTTATTGATCACATGGTTGTACTCTTTACTACTTGCATCAGAGTGTAAGGATATAAACAAGTTAATTACCTGGCACTTTGTGTTAGAGGTTCAGTGTTCCACTCCCTTTTGCCTGTTGCTGTTTTTACAGTGGTAGGAAGATTGGAGCCAGCAGTGATTTACATGGTGTTAATTATGTTTCTTGTTTCTATGGACATGATAAGCAAAAAAAAAAAAAAAGGACCTTTTCAGCATCATTTCCCACCTTCAGTCCATGCTGAAGACCAGTGTTGGCACAAGGTTTGTTTGCTGGTTTTTTCTTCTTTATAACCATAAGTTTAGTTTTCTGGGGAGTTGCACAGTTCTTCCATGCTTCTTTCTTTCCAAATGCATGCCTTGTTCCACAGAGTATTCAAATATCCTTTTGATAAAAACCCCTTCATTTTGTGTGGGTGAACAAACAGTGATTGTGTGGAAACCCAAACTTGGTGGGAACATCTTTGAGTGATGTGAACTCTTCGTAGAATGAGGCTTTTCTGGAATCTATAACACAGTCAGAAGGCATTGGATTGTGTATGATAAAGTGGAATTCTCTGCCTTTCACTTTCATTCAGGCTGAAAGTCTAGAAATACATGGAGTCACTGCCCAATTAGTGAAGTGATCTGTTTATCAGTATTTTCCAAACAGTACAAACAATGAGTGTTTCTGGTCAGTGTCTGTTCAAGAGGTAAAATCCACATCCTTTTGTGACCAGCAGCCTTCATCTCCCATCAGTAAAACCTTTTCAGAGTTGTACACAGAGCTTTGATTTTTGTAGTAAACCAGAATGTTAAAGGCACCTCAGAGTGGCACCGTCATGGTCTGTGCTGACTTCAGTCACAGGAGTCACCTCTGCCTGTGCATATTCATCAGAAATCTGTTTTTTCATCATTGTAGTTTGTGTAGTTGAGGATTTCTTTTCTGTGGATGTGAGACACCCTCTTGTGATCTTGAGAAGGTTTCCCAAAGCATGCTGAAGTTCTTAAAAAGACTGCAGTCTGTTTCCTGTAACAAGTTGTTCCGCAGAAAAATATGAAATAAAATAAGCTTTTTCTTTTTTCTCCAGGATTTCTTCAGGGTAAGCCACAGTGCAGCCTTACTGGACAAATTTAATTTCTGGAATATCATCCTGCTTTTTTTCGTTGTAGAATATTTAAGTAGATAACCAAGAAGTTAATGAAATTTACTGATGTAAAATAAGTGAGGATGGTCTTTGTATGAATAAAGCCTGAACCTTACAGATACTGAAACTGGGAGACTGCAGTTGGAGCAGTTCTGTAAAGACTGGGGAAGGCTCTTGCTCTTCTGCCAGTGTGGTCCTCACTCTGTCAAAGGGTAGATCCAGTCTCCTGAATCCATAATGTTTCAGAAACCTTATCAGCCAGGATCTCTGGCCTGGTCCTGTACACAGCTCATGTGCAAACCTTATTAAAAAGCACATAATGTGTTTGTTGCCAAGGAAACATAAGCCATTAAGCCCTAGGAGCATAATTCATAAAACCCAAATTTTAGCTATTAACATCTACTTTCTCCATTAGTGCCATGAACCCAACATGAAATAGCCTTGCAGTCTCCAGCTAATGGGAATGACACAACTGGGAAATGAGAATGGGAAACAAGGGATTGCAGTTCACTGAGCTCTAAGTGTGCCACAGTAATGGGAATGCAGGACTGGCTTTGTTTTCTTCTCCTGTGTTGATCATCCACTGAGCACCTGTTTATCCTACTCGTGTTACTGTGAATCACAGTAAAGGCAAGCCTTTGCCAAGCAGAGAAAGATCAGACCTACATTTTCCAAGAGGCCTATTTGGAATATGAAAATAAAAATTAGGAGTGGGAAAAGGAAATGATGAAGTATTTTCCACTGGCTTCAGTTTTAATATCTTAGTAATTTTAAATTTCACTTCTCTGGATTTTCTGTTATGAATATTCCATTACAATTAGCTAGCTCACAATGAGTTTAACACAAAATGAGGTTATAGATGGCATTTTGTATTTTTTTGTTTAGGTCAATCTCAATTTGCTCTTAAAATCTAGAAACTGTTTTCTTCTTCATCATCCTTCTCTTCTTAGGAATTACACTGGATTTGTTACTTTTTGTCATACTAATATTGCAAAGCACCTGGAAACTTCTTGTGAAGAATCCACTGCAGCTACACAGACACTCTTTGCCAAAATTTCACTGTGCTTGTGTTCTCGGGACTACTACTAGCAAAAAAAAAAAAAAAAAGAGGAGGGAAGTGAATGGGGCTCAGTTTTTGGCAGGTCTAAACTGTTAGTTGACACTCCTGTGCTGTCCAGGGCCACAGACAGTCAGGTCAGGCTGACCTGAGTTAGTGTTGGGACCTTGCAGTCACGGGTGTTCAGCTTTGGGATCAAGGAGTCAAAGGGAAGTCAGGGCCATTCCTGCCCTTTATTCTCACCCATTCCATTGATTTTGAACCGTCCTCTCTGTGTTAAAGAGGACAGTTAACACTGCTGTGTGAAAGAAGTGCTGAATTTGCTGTAGTGGGGTGAGGCTGGTGCACTCCTGGGACATGTAGCCTCGAACTCCAAGTCATCCCTGACAGTTCAGTGCAATGAACCAGTTATAGTCACTTGGTGAAGTCCATTGCCAGCTTTGCTCAGACTTTATTTGGGCACCTCCCTTGCAGCTCCTGAGAGGTCTGTGTAGGAACCAAAGTGTGATTAGGAGCTCCCAGACTTTGCCCCCACAGCACTAATGTGCTTTCAGCTCACGTGCAGTTTCTGTTCTGATTGGTGTGGCACTGAAGTGCACTCTGCTTTCTCCAGGGTTTTATGGGACTTTGCCTGATAACAACCTCAAGGATTTGGCAGTGAGTGATTAGTAAAAAACGAGTTTATGACTCTATTGACTTTTTTATTGGTGTAGTCGTGAGAACGTGCGTCAAAACTCTTGATTTGTGAGCTGTGACAGCACACCTGAATGCAGAGATGGGCTTGTCAAACAGCCTGTGCACCAAGGGGGACTTTGAAGAAAAGGAAACATGTCAGAGATCTCCAGATAACATAATTTAGCTTGAAATGGGCCTCCAGAGACCATGGAGGGCAGGGCTGCCTTCAAAGTTAGATCAGATTGCTCAGGGCCTTGTCCAATGAGATTTTGAAAACGTCAAAGAACAGAGATTTCTGTCTTTCTAGGCAACCTATTTCAGGGCTTAAGCACTTACACTGTATTTTGTCCCTTGTATATCCACTCACACTTTCTCCTGCCACAATCTGTGCCATTGCTTCTTGCCCTTGCACTGTTGCTTCTGAGAACAGTGGCTCTGTCCTCCATGTAACTGCCCTGTAGGTATTTGATGATGGCAGTTGGTTTCTTTTCCCAAACCTTCTCTTCTTGAGGCTAAACACACCCAGTCCCTCAGCCTCTCCTCACGTGCCACATGGTGCAGCACTTCACTGTGCTCTCTCCACTTACCAATATCCATTTGGTGATGAAAGGCTCCAGGTGGGACACAGTGTCCAAGGTGCTGCCTCATGAAGACGAGCAGAGTTCCCTGCCCTGGCTGCTGCCTGTGCTCTGCTGGTGCAGCCCTGGGTGCCCTCAGCCCTCACAGAGAGGCTGCCATTGCAGTACTTGTGCTGTTGGTGTACAAAAGGATGTCCTCAAATTATCTGTGTCCTGATATCCATGTGTTTTCCTCTGTAAAGTAAGAAATCAGGACAACTGTATAGTGTGGAAGTTTGTGGAGAAACTTATTCTTTGATATGAGCTTTTTCCAGGTTCAGTGTCAGGAAAAACACTGGGCTATCATAAGGACACTTGTGCTTCTTGAGTGCCTGGCTCCTGTCCCATTTTTGATCTCCATTCAAACACTTTTTGCTGTAGCAAAAAGCAGCCTGAAGTGCCAAAGAGCTGTTTTCCAGGCCACTCTTTCCCTTTGGAAGCTGGCAGCAGAGCTGCAGGCAGGTGGCTGTTGCTCAGGATACACCTTGCTGCTCCCCACAGAATACATCTAGGAGAGAGAAAGGGGCAGAAGGGACAGTGGAACAGATGGAAAGGGATGGCTGCTCCCTTACCCTTTAGGGTGGGATGCTACGCACTGTCAGACATTTTTCAGATGCTGACAAGTCATGCAAATCAAGCCTGAAGGGCTTTAACTTGTCCATCTAAACAGTGTCTTAGTCCAAAGTACAGGATTGTTCTGCAAATGCACTGAAACTACCAGTTTGTGGATTTGGAATGGGTTTTTGGATTCCAGGATTTTGGAATGGGAGAGACAACACTTCTGTTATTGGTGGGGACCCCAATGCTTATTTGGCAAAACAGCAACCAGCATGGAGCAATGTCATGGTTTGACAAGCAGGCACTGAGCAGTGAGAAGAGAAGCCTTGAAAGCTGGGCCTGCCACTGCTCTATTTTCAAGTGGTTTGGGACTTAAAACCTGCCACCACAACCTGGGAGGTGACACCAGCCATGTGGAAGTTTCTTGGCCCATTGTTGTGGATGCACAGGTGTTAGTAGCAGGTTCCTGCCTGTACCTTTAGGGAGTTGGCTTTACTGTTGTTACCTCTGACAATGAAGGTTGTCCCTTCCTGTCCCCAGAATGTTGAACAAGTATGTCCTGGTGGATGTTATTTAACAGTGATTTGCCCATAAGGGTCACCTCAGTTCTGACTGGTCTGAGGCCCCGTGTTGGATTCATTGAAGCATCTGATCATGAGGAAAAGTCTTACCTGGTAAAATGAGTCCCCTTTCTATTATTGCCAATTGTCTGGACTCTTAAGGAATCATTAACAAGTAGTAAAATAATAGCCACCATAAATCACTTTGGTGTCCTGTGATTGTACAAGAACGATTACTATTCTCTGCCCCTTGTGATCTCCTTGGAGAAAGTACAATTTAAATACTATTTCAGTCAAGTGAGGTCATTTCTAATGAATGAAGGTGTAAAAACAGCTTTTCACGTGTTTCCTAGTTTGGAGACTCAGCTTTCTTATGGAAACTCCTATCACTGATACATAGGAAATCTCTTAGGATTTCTCAAAGTGGCAATATAATGTAAAAATGAATGTTTCAGGATTTGGAAAGAATTCCAACAAGTTACAAATCCACAATTTTCCAACAAACACACAGTGCTACTTCTCTGACAACTGAAAGGGCCTAATTGGTGTAGTCATCATTTTTTTTTTAATAAATGTGTGGTTTGCTTGCTCTCTAAAGTAATCAGATCAGATTTTATCTCTGAGCACAAATGGAAGTTCAGACTCTTAACTGTCCCTCTGGGCTACACCTGGAGTATTCTGGAATGTGAATATCCCATTCTATCTGTGATCTTTGCATGATCTCCTCAGAACATTTACACTTCTTTTGCATGAGCTTAAATGAGGATCACCCACATTTGAAGAGTTAGAAGAGATTTTTGCTATTCCAGGACTAATCTCTGAGAGTAGATTGTTAGCCTGTATTCCAGTGTTACGTATTCCCTCTGTCTGGATAGATGGAAGCTGCATTCTTACCCGGGGCAACGTCAGTGCTCACCCTGATCTACACAGCTGAGTCTTACAGTCCTCAACACAGTTTCCAATAAGGAATGTCCTGATGATATGAAACTTCTTAACTGATGCTGAAAAATGTTCCAAATTTTACACACCCTTCTTAAACACAGTGTACTGCACTGTGCAACTGCAGCTGAATCACAGCAGTCCCACACCTGCAGGATTGTGAAAGTTCAGGCAGTGCAGAGCTCAGCCTTCCTCTGTGCACAGGGACAGAGAACCTGTCATCAGTGTTTGTCTCCTTGCCCAGTTACCACCCCCTTCACATTCACACTCTGTAGTATCTGCTAGGCTGCCCAAAGCTTTATTCCCTGATAGATGAACACACGTGGATTTTACATACTGTTGTGTTATTGTGTGTGGGAAAACCATAGGAATTATTCTTGCAGGTGTAAATACTGGAGTGAACATAGCTGCTGAACAAGTTGGATGTAGTTCTGCCCTATTCCATGTATCCACGACAGATCCTGCTGGGCCCTGAACTTCCTGGCAGTTAAACAGGCTGTCAACAGCTCTCCCAGCCCACAGGAGCTTTTCCTTTTAGCAGTACTCCTTGAAAAATAGGTGGAGTTGATATGTCCTGCTGCTAAAAGTGCTATTAGGCTTCTCTCCCCTCCTTTCAGTATTGGTATCATTGTCTTGTACATGGATGTGTCAGTGTTTCATTTAATATTGTTGAGCTGAATAATTTGCTATATGAATGTAAATGTGTATTCTGGATTGCAGCTACACATTGTGCTGTGGATTGGATGAATGAAAAATATTCCTCTAATGACTGGGTTTGGTAGAAATGATAATTTTGTATCAAATCTTGGAGCAGGAGCCTGACACCACTGAAGAGAAAGAAAGAGGGCTACAATGCTGACTTTTTTAGTTGCTTTATGCTAATCTTGGGATGGCAGGAATGCACAAAACAGTTCCAGGAGGTTTTCTTCCTGAAGAACATTTCTTCTGATGGAGAGGATCCATAAATGGGTACCACTCTCATCCCCTGTATTCCCTAGTTCTGTAGTGCTTTGGGGAGCACCTGGTTTGGGGAATACCTGCTCTTCCAGTTCGCTGGGCCTCCTGGGGGTTTGGAGTTGACAGATAACAGGAAAGATGCAGCTTTTGAAGCAGTGTATTCCTGAATATTTTCCCTCTTGTGCATTCTTAGGCAGCAATCACCCTCTGTGCCCCTGTAACAAGGATGGGCAGGTGGTGATAACTCTGGGAATGCTGATGGCTCCTTGCCTGCTCCTCTGCTTTAGGCCCCGCTTCAAATGCAAAGCGCCCCCAGCACAGTTTGAAACGTGACCTCTGAAACATCAGCAGCCCGTGGACAGGGGGGATTTAGCAGTGCCAAAACTGGAAGAGCTGATTTGTTTTAACGAGAGCTGTGGACATTTGCAAAAGTTTCCTTCCTGTAAAGAGTCTTATGTTTAATTATCAGTTTGTCTGTGTTGTTTAGCTCTTACATCACGACGTGAGGAAACAGAGCTCACAGCACCTGTAAGGAACCAGCGGGGGTTTTTGATGTGCTGCTGGCAGCAAACACTCAGCTCAGAATGTGAGTGACTGGCTTGTGCCTCAGCCACAGTCCTGGAAACACCCACACCCTTCAAGTGGCATCCCTGCTCTTGTCCCCATGGTCTGACACCCGTGGGGAAACCTCCCGGAAATACAGCACATGCACTGGTAAACAAGTGTCCCACCGACTGAAACAACACAGATCTAATGGATAAAACTGTTCATCTCGCAGCTCTGTGACTTATAAATCCTTCTAGATATGTGCAACTTCCTAGAAACTAACAAAATCTATCCAGAGACTGCCTCACACTGATTTTGGGGGAGATACCTCTGCACAAATGTATCTGGTAATTTACCGATATTTTTTGTTTTCAGAAAATATTAGTATATTTTTTGCACTCTTCATGTTTGTTATTTCCAATTCTCTCATTATTTTCCCAACTGTGATCCATGTATGATCTTTTTTGTTGTTGGTTGGGGTTTTTTGTTTGTTTGTTGGTTTTTCCTTCCCCCAAGTAGGGATTTGCAGGCAATTCTTTTCCCTTTTATCTGACCAGAGGTTCCTGTGTTTCACTATTCCCTTTCTGACCAATTTATTCTCCAATAGCGAAGAGCGTTTATGCCAAATATGAATATGATCTCTTTCAGCCCGGATTCCTTAAAGAATGTTTCCCCTGGGTTCTCTCCAACAATGTTTTCTGTTTTCTCTCATTTTCAAGAATCTTCATATTGTGTTTTGTACAGTATTATTCAGATTTTGTCCTCATTTAATTTTCCAGCCAAACACTGTACAAATAATAGGCTTAACTGAAGAGCCCCTGGGACCCTGTAGAGCAAATTGGACATTTTTATTAGGCTATTACATTAGCAGATTATGATCTTTTCCCTCTTCCACTTAGATTTCTTTAATCAAATTAACCTGTCAGATACAATAAATAATAATAATGTATTTGTTGCTGCTTATTGCTGTAGGGCAATGAAAACATACCCACAAGGGCTGAGGCTATCCCTTGTTCCTGAGGGATTACACTGATTTTGAGGAAATAGAACATGAGCAACTGAGGTGTTCACTGGGTCACCTGAAAAACTGGAGAATTATTTCAGTGGAAGGGGCATCAACAGCTCATCTCCTGTTCATTTCTCTCCTGCATTTTATGCAGTGGAGATACTGTTTTCCCTAAAGCATTTCTAAAACATGAGTGGCAACAATATTTGGGAGAGTTGTGATGATGTTCATGCATCTGGGTAATTCCTTCCATTATTTAGTTGTAGCTATAGCAGAACTGGCAGATCAGCATCCCTCAGTATCCATCTCTAAAAGATATTTTTCTGGACACATTGTTTTAGGGGAAAAGTAGGAAACTCCCAAGAGGGATTAGCAAGCCTCTAACATATACAAAGTATAATGGATTAGATCATGAGAATAAGAAATAATGTGTGCTACTTAGCCTATTATTTATGAGATAATAATCGTAGTTCTGTTTTAATGAGAATGCTACTCAATTAAGAAGTTGCTTGTGGGGAACAATCTGCCCCATTGTCAGGTGGCTAAACCTGGTGACAGTCTACACTGGTTCTGGGGAGTAATTTTTAATCTAGTCTTCAACTTTTTAGTGCCAGTGGAAATTCAAACCCATCTATTGCCATTAGTCCTCCCCTATTAATCTCCCGAATTATAAGAATTAATAAAATACTAATAAAACAAAAATAAATTAAATTATTTGCTGTCTTGACCTATCCCATATGAAGAACAGAGTCCTGAGACTGTTGTTTTTCTAACAGTGGCAATGCTGAGATACTTCAGGGCTGAGTGATTTTAGTGATCACACAGAGATAATTGAATCACTTGCTGAAGAAGTGAATAAATTTCCTTGCTTCACTTCTGTTGGTCTATCTGCATATAGACCTTTCTTTTTATGTCCTCTGATATTTCTCCTCTGTAGAGATACTAATCAGAAAATTAGTCCTGAAAGTGTTCCTTTTTTATCTCTTTAGTCTCTTGATAAATATGTGGTTTTGTTCACATTTCTTAATCTGATCCTCTTAGTGAATAAGAATAGAGTGACCTTGCCTTCCATCTGATAACATTTTAGGAAGGCACCTGTTTTCCTACTGATTTTTTTTCTTCTACCTACATTATACTTTCTGGACTTTGGATCTTTTTTCCTTTCAGTAGTTCCTCTTCAGTTGATTCCATGTTTTAGTTTTCCACATTTTTGTCCTCCTTCTGTGACTAAGTTTTCTAATTAGACCCAAGTTTTGCTCACTTAATCAAAATTGCAGAAAGAGAAAAAGGACTTGTGGCATCAAACACAAGGTGTTAACAATCCTCTTGTCTCCTGTTCTAACTGCCACCTTCTATTATTAGAACCATTTTAGGAAAACTGTGCTGAGAGCCTTTGAACTTATATTTTGTCCACTTGTAAATATGAGCTCTTTTCCAAGTTCATATTACATGGCTAAGAAACCATAAAAGGAGGGTAGAGAATTTACTAACAAAGTATGTGACCTTCTGCAAGAAAAAGAACTGCAGAGTTCAGTCTGGTTTTGTCTTTTATTAATTGTACAAAGGATACTGTCTAAATTAGCATTTCTGAAGAGCACCCGAAAAAGAGCTCTGCTTGCTTTATCAAGAAATTTGGAGGGATGCCAGAGAAAAGATCAGAAGAGTTCCTCAGTGGGAGGCACTTTGCATGCTGATGCATCTTTCTCTTTGTTTGTAGTTTGTTTGTTTTACTCTTTGCTTTATCATTTGCCCTCCTCAGGAGGAAGACGTACACACAGTTTTGTCAGACACCAGCCTAAGTGGCAGTAATTCTGTAATTTTCTGTGCTTCAGTTCCATTTTCTAATGACAACAGAGCAATTGCAGTCTCTGCCTAGTCCTGTAGAGATACTAATCAGAAAATTAGTCCTTAAAGTGTTCAGTTTTGTTAGATCATGAGGATCTACCTGCCCTGTGCCCTGTCAGACAGTGGGGCCTCTGTCAGCCCTGCGGTTACACAGCGGGAGTGCAGAGCCAGGACATTATTCTCTTTGGGCTCCATCCCAGTCTGGGGTGGATTTTGAACCAGTTACTCACTGATTTGTAGCTATCTGTGCTCCAGTCCATTCCCTGTTTTTCAGGTATGAACAGAAATGTTCCTGATAAGCTGAATGTCATCAGGCTCAATCCAGAGGGGAGCAATCATTATAGGCATGGATCAGAGTCACTGTGTTATGTTACTTAAATTAATTGGTTTTCTCACTCCCATTAAAATCTCTCTTAGCTCACAGGGAAGGGGAGAGACATTTCCTCAATGTATCAAATTATCTGTCAATTTGTCTAGTGTTGGAACCCTAAACCTGCTTGAACAGACCTTTCAGGCTGCTGAGAGCAGCCCCCAAAGCACATTGCTGGTTGTGAGTGAGGAGAGGTGTCATTGTGTCCATGCCACATTCACTCATCACATCAGGAGCTTTACTCCTGCTTATCTTTGAAAGCTTTAATGCAAAGGAAGATTCAGCCTTTTTCAAATCTGAAGATTTGGCTGACCTTTCAGAGACCTTTTGTGTGCACTGAATTCATGAAGTGAATCACTGGATACACCAACAACCTCCCAGTACAAAGCTTCCAGGTTTCTCTCTGGGCTGTGGATATAAGGATGTGGAGATATTCAGAGCCTTGACAAAGCTGCCTCTTCTTCTGACAGTCTGGTAGATGATGCTTGGTTTGTGTTTGTGGCCTACAGAAATAGAGCACAATTAAGTTTGTGTCTACTGTACAGAAAGATAGGAATTGTGTGATTATTATCTTTTAGACATTGATTCTCCATTACTGTTTCAAACCTTGGAATCTCGTCGTTGTGGTTGCAGCAGGAGCTGTGGACAGGAGGCCGAGGTGTTTCTCAGCCTCTGAGCTCTCTTTTGCTGAGAACACAGTTCCTGACTAATGTTTTCTTTGCTTTGCCTCTGTAGACTGACACAGAAATGGAATCCATGAAAACCAAACTTTTTGTGAGTTGCAAGGACCCCTGCGTCAATCTCTGTAAAGAAGTGCCATCTGCAGCCTATCTTAGGCAAACTCTTTCCTGATAATTAAGGTTAGTAAATAAGTCTTTTATTTTCCACTGAAATACACAGCAGGGAAGGTCGCAGCCAATGGGAATTTTGGATGCTCAGCAGCTTCCAGGGTTAATTTTTTCTCTGTTGGGACTTTAAGCTAACATTTCACAGTCCTGCAGGACAAACTGAAGAATGTGTTTTGGGGGAGATCCCTAAACTATCAGAGGATAGCAATATTTTATAAGAGTATAGGTGCTCAAACAACAGAGAGATTTTAATTTTATTCTTATAAGTAATCACTGTATTATGGCTTCTTTACTGCCTTTCTTAGCCACAATTACCAAAGGGTAGTTTACCCAGGAAAAAATCATTACAAACCAACAGAGCCAGACCTCGATTTCATCTCCTGAGGAAACAACACCTGCAAGATCAGCCAGGCCTGCTGTGCTTCCCATGTCCTGGACTGCTTGTTCTGCTCAGTGTAACTTCAGGGTCATGTTTTACTCCCAAAAGGCAGCCTAGGCAGCTGTAAATGAATAATGATTCCCCAGGATCAAGCAGAGAGTAGGACTCTCAGGTATCCCCAGAGCCCAGAAATGTGCCTGGCACCTGTATCTATTGTTTTAAATATCCTGGATTTCTCTGGCCTCTTCTAGTGCAGAGGATAACAGGCATCCTTTGGGGAACCTCCCTTACTCAGAGCTGTGAGGATCTGTCTGTAATCAGTGTGTTCCACCCAGTGTTTGTGACTGGGTGTTTTACTTAGCTTAATTCTAAAGAGGAGCAAATAAAGGGAGAGCAGACCCAAGCTCTGATGAACTTTGAACTTATTCAAATGTGAAGCTGAGTAGCTACAATAGAGAACCAACAACATCATGGTCTAAAAAGCATGGAAGCATGGAAGCCCAGTAAGGTCCTGGGTCCAAATCTGATGTTCACAAGCATCTTTACCTGTATCCATGGGAGCAGTGTGAGCAGATTCAAGTTGTCTCTTTCCCAGAAACACAGGGCTGTTTCTCCATTGAGTAATGCTGCTGAGTTGAGAGGTGACATAGAGGCTGTCCCAGATCCTGGACCCCTGGGTTTTCCCCAAGTGTGAGGTCACTCCTCACAGGTAATTGCTTACCATCATCATCTAAAAGAACTACATCTTCCGTGACTAGATTTACAGGTACAACCACTTAAAAAAAAAAAAGTCCTCACCCACAGTGAGGTAAATATGCAGGTTTATTGCTGCCAAGCCACTCCTTTCCCTGTCATTCCTTCTCTGACATCTGCTCGTGGATGTTAAAACCACGAGCACCTTCAGCAGGAGCGCTGAGCTCTGAAATCTGCAGCACCTGTTACAGGAACACTATTTGGGAAGGAGTTGTTGTCCAGGGAAAAGCAGCAGCTTCAATTTGTGTCCCATGGGAGACAAGTGAATCTGAAGTTATATATTATATAAGGCATAGGGAATGACAGCAGTTCATCATTAACCTGAACTCTGCAAGAAGCACATAAGGAGAGAAAGAAGAAGAAAGCCAGAGGAGCAGCCAGGATGGAATCCACCGTAAAGATCAACAATGCTGCAGACATCTCTATTATTGTCATCTATTTTGTGTTAGTTCTGGCAGTGGGACTATGGGTACGTTGGGATTTTATTTTATTTGGGTTTACTTAATGAGTACAATGTTGGGAAGATGGGTCAGTAAATGAAAATGTATAATTGCATAAAGATTTTGGTGCTTAATTGAGTTAGCAAGTGCACAGTGGGCAAAATGTGGGTATTTATTTGCTGTAGAGGAGCTGGTAACGCAGGGAGGCATCCCTTTAGGTGGATGAATGGGACTAGTGGGAAAGGTGAAGTAATGAGGTTTGTGTGGGATGGGGCTCAGAAATGTGATCAGTAAAGACAAGGCCAGCCAGGGTCCCTGGGAGAAACAGGCTGGAGGGCAGAGATGGGGTTTGGCACAGAGCACTGGGACTGCCAGGAGAACTGATGGTGTGAGGGGATGCCAGAGGAAATGGTGAGGAGGGGGAGTTGCAGAGAGGGGAAAGGGCAGTGAGGTGGTGTGACTGTAACACTGCAGCTGTGCTGGGACACACGGGGAGGGCAGTGAGGTGGGGTGACAGTAACTCTGTGACTGTCACAGATGGGGAGGGCAAAGGAAGGGATGAGTCCAGGTTGTAGGTGCCATTTGAGGGAAGCATTGCTGTGGCTGTTTCTTGCCATCAGATCCTTGACTCCAGGGTGCAGTGCCACTGAAAGTGTGAGGCAGGAAGAGTTTCAGGGGTGGGAAGTGCTGGCAGTGCCTGTCTGCTCGTGATCCAAGCGCTGTGGTGCCTCCTGCCCTCAGCCAGCAGTGCCGGGTGTGTGAGGGCAGCTTGGAGCCTCATCCCAAACAGAGCCCAGTGCTCACACAGCCAGGGGAGAGAGGCAGGGCCCATCCCAGGGTTGTGACCCCAGAGCTGAAGGTTTTGAAGAGAATGGGTCAATACTCTGAGCTACAAAGGCATGAACAGTGGAATGTCACTGAATTCCAGTTTCCTTGGGGCAAACTCTCCTGGTCACCTGAACACTTGACCATTAACCAGTAGAGAGGAGGCATTGCCCCTCAGGAATCCTCTGCTTTCCAGGAGCATCCCAAGAACATTTCACAGTGCAGAGAAGCCAGCTGCAGAACAAACCTCCCTTTCTAGTAGCCTGGCAATGTTTCGAAGAGCACCAAAAATTTAGGATCTGCACAGAATGGACACAACCTTTTCTTTGCCTCTCCACCATGGTAGTAAAGGCCAAAATAGAAAAAAATCTGAATCCCCACTCCAGCAGAACACCTCGAGATCTGGCAGGAGGGAGCTGGGTCTTTGCTACAAAGTCTGGCAGTTGCTGTAGTTGAACTTTATATTAAATGTCTGTGACAATAAAGGGTTGATCTGTGGCTTCTCAGGCCAATGTGTGCTGAGTTAATCCCTGGAACTGTTTCTTTCCAGCCACAATGTCCTCTTTATTGGGCAAATGCTTATTCAGTTGCCGTGTGTAATTAAATGTAAATCTATCATATTTACTTCCTTTCTTCAGCATCAGAAGAAAAGGTCTGGCTAATTTTTTTAAGTCTTTTTTCTTATTTACCTGTTCAAAGTGCATCAGAGGAGACAATGGGAATCCAGTAAATAATGCCTCAGGGTCATTAACAAAAATTGGAGGAAGCTTCCCTCTAAGGCCCATCCCTTAACAAATACAAAATGAGTTTCTGAAAAGGAAATTTTAGCTGGCTTCTTTTTTTGGAACTTCAGAGAGAAGCAGGCACAGTGCTGATATCACAACAAGAAAACAGATATATGTAGGGGCTGGATATTATTAAGTTAAAAAAGCTGCACAGTTTCTGTTAATAAACTTGTACCTTACAGTCTTTTTTGATGCCTGAATTCAAAGGTGTTTTACCCCAATTAATAGTTCATATGAGCTTTTATTTGAGTGATCTTTTTTTTTGTGAAATTTCATTTTATTTTAATGTTTCACACTATGTGAAAGGTGAAGCAATGAAGCTTGAATGGTTAATGTAGACCTAGGTAAAAGAATCATTGTTCATTATTTCCTTCATCATAAGGTTGTTCTTTTTAGTCGCCCTTTCACTTTACCCTCCCTGTGTGTTTTATCCCTTCATTTGAGCTGTTTGTTCTTAGTCTGTGTATGGTGCCTATTACACTTAAAATATGATTAAAACTCTCTTCCTTCCTTGTTTTCCAGGCTATGTACTCAAGCAACCGAGGGACGGTGGGAGGGTTTTTCCTGGCAGGACGGAGCATGATTTGGTGGCCGGTGAGTGCTGTAAATTGGACTATAACATTATGTATAAGTCTTATCCATAAGGGCTCTAGTCCTTAGATATTAAGTTTCTCCACAGTGCTGTTGAGACTGTGGTGGCTTTGTTGTGAAGATGCAAACCCCCCTCTTTCTCCAGCCGTGGTGTCACAGGGCAAACTGCACAACCTCAGCCACTGGATAGGCAGGGAAAAGTGTTGGGGACAGTTGCTCTGAGCTTGTCTTGATTATGTGACCCCTTTGTTTGAACACTGATACATTGGTAATGTCAATGCAGAGAAGTCCAGTTCTTTGCCTTTCAGCCCACTTTAAAACTTTTTAATACTGTGAATCTATTACTTTCACTGCACTCAAAGAAGCTGGCTCATTTTGAGGTTATCACAGAGAGGAATTAATTTACTGAAATTATCCCTTTTATTGCTCTATTGTTTCCACTTTTCATAACAAGTGCTGTTCTATGCAAGGAGAAAATCCTGGAAATATTCTGATACATTATTGGTAAAATATAGTTTAAATTTATTTAAAGATTATCTGTGACTTACACTGTTTGTCTTCTGTGGCTCTGTATTATCTTCCAAGATAGAGGAGTCACAGACACAAAGTGTTTCTAGCCATCCATCAGGCCTCTGGCAGAAATTATATTAGAAACAATTATCTATTTCTTCCAGACCATACAGTCTTTTTAATGTAACTCATTAGAAAAGCAGAAAACTTAGACAAATGTGCATTTTCTGTATTACTTCTGTTGTACATGCTTCCATTTGCTTGAATGGAATTCCACAACATTCCTGATCTTGCATTCAGTCTCGATAAATGTTTTTTTCACCTCATTAAGACTTGTGGGTTAAGACTTTTCTCACATTGACTCATTTACAGGACCAGGACAGTGAGAGTAAATATTTGTTGTCCAAAAATTTAGGATTTAGGAATTGTCTTAAAGTAGGCTGCAGAAATACCTACACACCTTTCAGTCTTGTGCTTCAGAGAGCTGCTCTCTTTAGGGACATGAAAGGATTAAAGGTCAATGACAGTAGAAGGATTCCTCATTTGTTGTAGTAGATCTAAGAAAATTCAGGTCCTATTGTAAGACTGAAGGCAGAGAAAGTTTCCAAGTTATTTTAAGATAAACCTCATAATTCTAGGAGTAGAGAAAAAACCCCCAGATTACTTTGCTTAACTGTCAGTTAAATCAGTGGGCTGGTTTGAACCTTGTGCAATCCTGTCTGCCTGTCAGGGGGAACATGAATATCCTTTTATGCAGATGTAAATGAGGGTGGAAGCAGCAAGGCAGGAAAGACTCACCGTAGAAGACTTGTGTCTTGCTGCAGTGGCACTGAGAACTCCTAATGATTGCCCTGAGGCCTGGGGGAGATTATCTGGCAGGAGTCCTCTGCCAACACAAACCCAAGAGATCCAGCAAGCTCCCTCCCTCCAGAGGGAAGCTAACAGGGATCACCCCTTCCCAAACTCTGAGCTCAGCATGGACAAAGTGCTGGTCTCCATTGGAGTCCTGGATCTCCCCTTCCATCCTTCCCTTTGGAATGCCAGGAGTGTCTTCCTGTGCCATAAAAATAAACCCTTCTTGCTCTTCTTCCTTGTATCACTCAAAATAAACAAACAGCAAGCACTCTAAACCCTCAAACTAAATACTATGTCAGCAGCACCACCGTGGAAAGTTTGCCTTGGATCAAAAGAGATTCCAAAACACCAATTCCCACAGGTTAGCAGGCAGATGGGATGTCCAGCACCCACTGCAAACTGGGCTGAAAGGACAAGGAAACCAATGAAAGTATAGAAAGTTCAGACAGAGATGTGATCTCAGTTCTGCCACAGCCAGAGCTGAGTGTGATGTTTTACTTTTGTGCCTTGACTTCTCATTTGTGCCACGTCAGGGCTGACCCGGAGTGGTTCCTGATAACCCCAGCACATTCCCACAGTTGGGGTGTGGGAGTTGTTTTGCAAGAGGACTCTTGTTTGTGGGATTTCTCCCCTGCCATTTCAGGATAATGACCCTCATGTCATTGCTTTCTGGAACAGAGAAAAATGAAGAAAAGAAAATCCTTCCACAAACTTGTTATAAATTTAATTCCCTCACAGTAAGTGTATTTTTCAGCGGTTGTGCTCTGTTCTGTGCTCTGCAGGGCACCCACAAGTGAGTTTTCTGACCCCACAGGGGAAGAGGCTCATTTGCAGTGTATTAGGATCTCTTACTGACAATCTGGAAAGGGATTCTATTCTGTTCACTGAAACAATATAATAGCTGTGATTTAGTAGATAGGAGGAGACCCTGGTAACCAAGGCTAGAGGTTACTCCCACTTTTAGTATGGATTTTACATGTTTGTCTGTCACTGGCAAATTGTTGTATGATTCAATTCTCAAGGTATAAAGTAGGAGCAAGACATTAATCCTGGGCCAAATTCTGTCCTGCCTTGGCTCTGATTGTTCTGTTCCACAGAGCCCATGAAGGTTGTTCGGTATTTTGCAGAACCAAGCCCACAGATTTCTGGCTGTTCTGCTGAGGGGATAGGTCCCTTCTGTGGCAGCTCACTGAAATCACTGCCCTTGTGCTGTGGATGAGCCAACTCAGTAGTTCCAGTAGTTCATTAGGGTTAAAGTTGTACAATTACATTCTCACAGATTACCAGAAATTGAAACCTGTCATTGGTTAATCATAATGGCATGAAATGCTTGCCCTTTCCACAGTCTTTTTATAGAAACTGAGAGAAGAATCTTCAAGAAACTGGGTTTGATCTCTTGGGCTTTGAGGGAAATATCTTCGGGAAAGACTCATATGGCTCTTTAAATCCTCTTAACCAGCTCTGCTTTTCCCAAAAAGACACAGGGAAGCTCAGGGCAAGTGACAATTTTGTAGCAAGGGGCCTTGCCAACCCATTTTGAGCTCCCTTTGCCAGGAAAAGGAGTTGGGGTGAGCCAAATACTTGCTACCACTGCAGGAAATGAAGTATCCATTCCTGGAGAACAGTCAGCTTTGGTAGGAGCCACTCTTGCAGGATTATCAGCCTGTCATGCACAACTGAAAACCTCAACATCCTCTTTGGAAGCTTTCCTGCTTTGGGATTTTTTCCTTCAGTTTCTGTAGTTTTGCAGACAGAGCTGTCTGCAAAAAATTATGGGTTACCTTCTCTACCTCAGTTCCTGAGGCATGAGTGGTAATAGGACAAAGAGTATCTGCTGGGCATCTGAAGGCCAGCTGTGGTTAGGAAGATTTGCTGGATGGTAGGTAGGAAGGATGCAGGTCAAGGACATACCACACTTCAAACAGAAATGTAACTCAGCTTGTTTGTTGTCACGTACCTGTTGATCTTTGTGAGACAGATAAGAATTAGGGAAAAAAACCCCAATAGATTTTTGCTTCAGTTCTGCATGGCTTATCTCCCTGGCCATCAGAACTGACCATGGGTATGATTTCTCTGATCTCTGGAGCCAGCTAAATTTTACATATTCTCAGAATTTTCCCCACTTGCTGAATCTGACACACCTACAAGGGACCAGCAATGACAACTCCATTGTGTTGTATTTCCTTTTCTTAGGTAAAGTAGAATGAGAAATTAGCTTATTTTGTCAAGTTCCATGCAAAAAAAATAGTTTTCAGGGTAAAAAGAATAATACACCAAGCAAAGCTTTGGAAAACTTCAGTGAAACTGATTTCTATAGAATCCATCAGAATTTTCCAGCTGGCTGGGAGGTGTTGTTCCTGTCTCAGAGGGTGAAGGTGGGAAGGCATCAGATCAACCTGGTTGTGCCTGTGCTGTTCCAAGAGCCATCGGGCTCATTGGAACACAGAGACCCTTTTGATGTGTGTTGTGTATCCACCTCCTGCCTTAGTGAGTTGGGAAGTGTATAAATGGGGTTGGCTGGGCAAAAATGCAATGCATAGACTTTACAGATTAATTGGGAAAGCAGAGTAAACCCCTACACTTCCTTCTTTGGGTCTCAGAGCCTCAGAAGTGTGGCAGTAATATTTCATTGTAGCATTGTACTGATTTTTCCAAAGTGGCTGAGGGTGATCCCAAAAGCTACGTCTTTGTATCAGAGTAAAGTCACATGTTGTAGGGAAGAGTTGCGAGTAAAAGAAAAGCATTAACTGTGTCAAGGAGTAGTTCTCGATCCAGGGAATGAGAAATGTGTCAGGGAAGAGGGATTTAAGAAGCAGCTTCTGCAGGTGACCCCCGGTGAGGAGGAGCCCCTGCTGTTCTCTGTGATGGCCTAAAGGCCACAGGGAGCTTGGGATCAGTGGGAAAAGGGCTGGATACTGAACTAACACCTTCCACCAGGAGGGCAGACACTGGGGCAGAGGAGATGTACTGGCAGGTCCTGGGAGGGAGAGAATCCATAGGGTGGAAATTGTGCCCACTGTCACTGCAGCCATCACTGACTTGCACAGGGTTTGGAACAGCCAGTGCTGGGATGTGGGTGCATCCTCAAGTTAATGAGGAGAGCAAGGTGAAACAGTTAATGAATAACATGAAAAAACACAGTGATCATCATCTGCCTCAGGGTGCTGGTACTTCTCCTGAACAGAGTGCTCTTGTTAAAACCTGACCTCATAATATATTTTAAAAGAGTTAATGTTCCACACTTGCCTCAGGTTAGTTCAGTGTCTTGTCCTCTCTCCCTCTTAGCAGCTTTTGTTTCTTTCAATCAACTTTCTTCTTTACTCTTCCTCCTAGATCTGTCTTTAAAATCAATTCACTAACACATTCACTGAGAACAGATAACACTGCCAGAAGGTTGTTTCCCACTGCCATTCCCCAGTTTCAGCCCAGGGTTCTTTAGGTGTGCAGCAGCATCTACCAGTGGCAAATCAAGAATTCCAACAATTCTTTGCCTTTCCAGCACAGAAATACCTCAGCAGTAAGTTCTTCAGTAACACAGCTCAGGCCCAGAGCCCATCTGCCTTCTTCCCTCATCCTTAAAATATGGCAGATGGGAAATTTCTCGGTCCCCTCTGGCATCAGCAGCTCAGGGGGTGTGAGGGTTTTTGGCCAACACTCCTCCTGCTGTGACCACACTGCAGCTTTAAGGGCAACCTGCATTTTCCCAGCTATGAAGCCACGTTCTTCCTTTCCATGTATACATGACTAAAACCACTTTTTAAATTGCACCCATTATTAGGATGTGTTGATCTTCCAGTTCTGCTGCACTGGATGTTCCCTAATTCAGAGAGGAAAATGTGGATAGTGAAGGTGGGATCTGCATTCCCATTGTTTTGTTCTTGCACTGGCCCTAAATACGTTGGTAATTTTGCATTGCTTTGGTTTGGATTTGTATTTTTCTTTCAATACAATTGTACTTTGGGCAAAGTTGGGAACACAGCATCATCAGTGTGTCCTACAGTGTATCCTGGGCTTTCAGGCACTCAGCCAGAGCTTCTGACTGTCAGTTCTTAAAGTTCTTCATTAGCTGCCTTTGTTCCTTGGATCCGCCTGCATTTTAAGCTTTTGAAACAGGAGAGGGAACACATTAAATAAATTCAGAGATTAATGTGGTTAATATTTTCTGGTGATTGCATTTCTAGTAACCTAGATTTAAGTTTAATTATTCATCTCCAAAGAAAGCACTGGACAACAGTGCTAATGCCTGGTATAAATGGTATTTGTTCCTTCACCATCATTGCTGGGAAAACACTGTTGCTGTCACAAAGAGGTTAGAAGAGACAGAGGTCTCTTGTTTGCCAATGTTTGTTGCAACACTTATCATTCCTGTAGAAATATGTCATATGACAAACTGGTTACAGTCCTGTAGGGCACAACTGACTTCTAGAAATATGTATAAAACCCCAAACCCAGAACCAAGTGAACTTAGAGACGTAAATTTCCCGTGATAGCAAAAGAACAGCATTTCTGCAAAAAGACTAGGAGAAACCAGGAGATCAAACTGAGGAAAGGAGAAGAAAGTGGAAAAGAACGAGTGGAATCCTCTGAATTGTAATTGTATGTTGCATATATTCAATGGGGGAGGATAATCTATTTGTTATTAGAGATCAGGATTGGGAGTTGAAGAGCATGGTTTCTATTTCTGGCTGTGGCACAGCTCTACAGAATAAATCTGCTCTTCAGAGTTGGATTTCTATGATGAAATCCTTTATCCTTCTGAAACTCAGGTCATCGTTCCTGTGCTCTCAGAAACATTGATGTAATATTTGCTGCTGCTCAAAGCACTCACTTCAGCCACTGCAGACCTGGAGAGTTGTAACTATTCCTTTTATATGTATTTAAGGACCCTAAAAATCTCCCAGTGAGCTGGAGACAAGGAATACTTCTCCCTTTTGTAAAATTACTCCATTCTAACTACCTGTACTTGGCAATTACATGAGGAGAACGTGCTGGTTGCAGGTCCTGTGTTCCTATATCTAAAAACCCATTTTTAAGCACCTTGGAATCTTGCAACATGGGAGAACTGCATTAGGACAGGAGGGAATGGCTGGAGCTGTGTCAGGGCAGGTTTAGGTTGGATCTCAGGAGAAGGTTCTTCCCTCAGAGGGTGGTTGGCACTGAACAGGCTCCCCAGGCAGTGGGCACAGCCCCAAGGCTGCCAGAGCTCCAGGAGTGTTTGGACAATGCCCTCAGGAACAGGGTGGGATTATTGGAGTGTCCTGTGCAGGGCCAGGAGTTGGACTGGATGATCCTCGAGGGTCCCTTCCCACTCGGGATATTCCATGATTCAAATGAGAGCATTAGAAGCTGGTCACAGAGGTTCTCTTGCCTACTTTCTGCAAGATTTTCTTTTCTTTTTAACTCTGTTTCTTTTTCTTCTTTTTTTTTGGTGGCTTTCAGAGGACATAAGGTAAAAACAAAAATGAATAAAAAAATGTTCCCTCGCATCTTTTCATCTCGGAGCTGCTCCCATGTCCTCTGCCCACCATACCCAATCCAACCTCTTTTCATGCTCAAGTTCTCACCCTGCATCCTTCAGCACTTGACCCTGTAAATCATCACTGGGTATTTCTGCTGCCTTTAATGTTTTCAGTTTGAGGAAATGAAGCTCATTCCTTTTCATCTTTTCTATTGTTTGAGCTACTTAATTAAGAATTAGATCTTTGTGAATGGCTCCTGCCTGTCTGTAATCCAACAGGAACCTTTCCTTGTTTTAATCTCTCCCTGTTCATCAATTCCCGTGTTCTCCCCACTGTTCTGTTTGTTTGATCAGTGAAATAATTGAGGGTCTTAGAGATCCAGCACTTCTTAAATATAAGTCCTTGATTTGCAGTTGGTTGTAACTTCCAGGAGCACTTTCTCAGCAGGTATTTCTGCCATGCAGCTTTCAGAATTTAATTCAGTAATTGAATATCTTTTGGCTAAAGTGAACCAATATAGCTCTCCCTGGTGGCATGTTTAGATCCACAGACTGCACTATATGAAACCAGTTTGACAGGGGGAATGCATTTGTCTTTTCCTCCTTGAACAAGACAGATCACAGTCTTCTCCCTTGATTGTCTGGGTATCATCCAAATGTCAATTAGACAAGTTTTGCAAGTATTGGTGTAATACCCTTTTTGACTCAACTGGAAGATGTTTCATGCAACATCCCATTTTTTCTCACTGTTGTAGATGTATATGATGGCTGGAGTCCCAGGTTTCAGGGGGACAGTAAGTGGAAATCTTGAAAGTTGTCAGGGAAGTTCGTTGTCAGTCATTCTCATCATCACATTCTGACCACAGATAGGCAAGAGTACAAAGTGCCAAATGAAGATTATTTTTTTTTTAAAGTTACCATAATAGGACCTATTTGCCAACTATTGTTCTTTCTGTTTGCAGATTGGTGCTTCTCTGTTTGCCAGCAACATTGGCAGTGGGCACTTTGTGGGAATAGCAGGAACAGCAGCAGCTAGCGGGATTGCCATCGGAGGGTATGAATGGAATGTAAGTGCCATTTATGTGAGTGGATGTATTTGGGATGTGAGGATTATCTGCAGAGCTTATCCAAAATAACATTGCCCAATAATTTAAGACTGTCAGAGTTTGTGCTTGGCAACACTTGTTTTCTGCACAGACCTGTAAGAGCCAATATAATCTACTGTTTAGCCTGTCCTCCTTGGACCTTGTCCAAGCCACTGGAAAAAGATGACTCTTTTCTGTTGAATGAGGCTTTTTAGAGAGCATTTGAACCAAATAAGTCAGTGGGTTCTCTTCTCTGTGCATATGTTTTGATTTCTTTTAAAGTATTTTGATTCTATGATTTAAGTCCATGATTCTATGATTCTATTTATGAAGAACCCTTTCAGACTCCAGGATACTGGGAAGAGTTTATCAGGTTTGTAATCCATGATAATTTTTACAGCATTTTGCTATGTAGGAGTTGTTGAAGGGGCTTTGATTTCTTCACAGGCTATTAAGAAATTTTGGGCATCCCTCGCAAGCACCTGCTTTCCAAAAACATTTTCCTCTTTACTCTCTCCTTTTCTAATTACATGTGTGTTTTTCTCAGGGTTGCACTACAGGGTAGAGGTATCCAAGCTGACTTTAAATGAGCTGCCTGGAGTACCAGGGGCAGTGTTAACTGCAGAGGCACAGGGATTCACAGCAGCTACTTCAGCCCATTTCCTTGTATTCTCAGGCTCTGTGGGTGTGGGTAATAATGTCCTTGTTCTGCTTAATTCACCTTCGGGGAAGGGATTAGGCCATGACACAAAGGATTTAATGAGCCTGCACAGGTCGATACTTCCCTTGCATTTAATTCTAAGCAGTGAAAGAATCACACCAGCCTGAGGGGTTTGGCTTGTGTTCCTTAGCAAGGAGATGGTTGTTGCAAATACTAAGTACTGGTATGATACAGATGTTTAAGGAGAAGGATAAAGCCTAAAATTAACTGTATGAGATGTGCACAGTTAATCTGTCAGCTTTCTCTTTTTGATTGTATTAGGCTTGTAACAGACCTTACTCCCCTTCTTCTTCTACCAAAACAAAGCAAAACAAAACAGAACACAAATCTCTAGGTCCCCTATCCTTTTTCAGACATCTCTCCCTCTAACACTTAATCTCCTGGGAGATTCCTTCTGTGCTCATATCAATACACAGGGTACAACAACTGTTGTTTAGGAAGCAGCAACAGTACATGTGTGTGTTTGAGCAGACTCTGCATATTCCTGACTTGTGACACAGTGGGAGTGCTGGGCAGGTTAACAGACACGGGGGAAGTATTGCTCTTCACTGTATAACCTGATTCTCCTCTTGAAAGTACCACTAAATTTGACTGTTACCATCCTTGTGTTCCACTGAAATTATTTCTAATTTGTATCAGTATGACAGCAGAAGCCAACCAGGTATTTCTTGTCCATATTACTGTTTTTATCTAGGGGCAGAATTTAAAAGGTACAGTTAAAAGGCCCTCTAAGCCCTGTGGGCAGAATAAATACTGAGTGCAGTTCTGACAGCAGGAATTTGTTCTGTACTTATCAATTTACATATGCACAGCTGTATATCAGACAGCATTCTAAACATTTACATCAGCAAACTGTGGCACTGCAATCCTGGAAGATCTGTAGTTCACAGAACACACACGGTAACACAAAATATATCATTAAATGGGAGTGTGGACATACAAAACATTTTACAAATTGCAGGTGGTGCATCCTGTACAGTGTATGAGATCATTGTAAAACAATCCATCTCACAGAGACCCTGTGCAGAAGGTAATTAATGATCAAAATGATGATCAGAAGAAATGCTGCTCTCCACAGTACCTCCATTTGCAGGTGTTGGGACATAGCACTGCAGCAGAGCTGACTGGGAGTGGGAAAGTTCCTGCATTAGTGGCTCTGGGATCAAAATGCTGCAAATAGGTCCCAGGTATCAGGGTTCACCTTCCTAAATATTTCCCAGAATAGTAATCCTGTGGGCTGGTTGCCTTTTAACCACTGTTAAACCAGGCTCCCTGGGCTTGCTCTGAAGAGGGCTGGGACAGTCTGGTGCCATTGGTAAATCAAAGGACAGAGCAGATCCTCCCTCACTCCCCTGCAATACCTGGGTTTATGTGGATTCAGTGGTCTCCACCTTCTGCTGGGTCTGATAACTGGTCTTTGGGAGTGGTGTCTAGAGAGAGGGGCTAATTCAGCTGTTCTTGTCTTGGCTGCAGGCTCTGATATTTGTGGTGATTCTGGGATGGGTCTTTGTCCCCATCTACATCAAAGCTGGGGTAAGTCCAAACAGTGCTTTACACTTGTCTTTGCTGCTCATGTTTGCAGACCAGATCTGGAATATTGGAAAGCCATGATGAATGGCATGAGATCTGAGTGTGCCAGAACAGGCCTACATTATGTCTGTGCAACTGAAAAATGAGGATTCTCTGTTCCAAGACCTGAGCTGAGGAGTACTTGGTGCTTCCTCCTTGTTCTCCCTTGATTCCTGGAGCTGCTCTTCCTTGCAACTGCATTTGCAGCTCCCCCCCTTTTTGTGCCCCACTCTCACAGTACCTGAGTACAAAAAATCTTCCTGTGATTTGATCTGAACCTGTTCCCCCTGGTCTGAAACCTTCTCTCCCTCCCCAGGTGGTCACAATGCCGGAGTATCTGAAGAAGCGTTTTGGTGGGAAACGGATCCAAGTCTACCTGTCAGTCCTTTCCCTGATCCTGTATGTTTTCACAAAGATCTCAGTAAGTGAAACTTCTACAGCATTTCTTCTATCCTACATTGATCTGAAGAAAACAAACCCCCATTTACAATATTGCTCACACAACTGGTCATTTATTTCTGGTTCGGAGGCCTTGGTTGAATTAGCAATGGTAAAAGTATGATTTTGTGTTTCCTTTATTCTGTCCAGTGAGACACTGTAGCCAGATCTGTGCTGCCATCCAAGTTTTTTCCTTCCTGACAATGTCTCTTGATGCTTTATCCTTCTTTTTTAGAGTTCACTTCTACTTATGCTCTCCTCTAGAAATGTCAAAGCGGAGGGAAACTTGTATTATAGTCTGTTATCTTAGGCATTCATGAAATCTATGGCAGGAATTTTTGTCCTTAGGCTTCATATTTATCCACCGATAATGGCACTGAACATGCCATCAGTAATACAGATGAGGGAAAAGAGCAAGAGGGCTATGGATCAAAAAAGAATAATAGGAATTAGAAAATAGAAGAGTGGGAAATGCAGAAGCAGGAAATTGTAACAGCTGAGGTGAAAGGAGAGAAGTGGAGATTCTTTTAATGGGCAAATGATTGGTGTAAAGTTTCAGGTGTTATGAAGTTAATATTTATTAAGTACATGGATATGTTTGTGGGAAGTAGTGAAGGGAGCTGCTATTTCCCATATATCTTAAAACTACCAAGCCTGTAAAGAAGTCCACAGTTCAGGCAATCCTCAATCTGTTGTTTTGCAGAAATTGCCATGGCAGATTACTCTTTGCCCTCTGAATGGGAGCTAAGTGATAATAGTGCAATTTAAGCTAAAAGATTGACCTTTTGCTCTCATTCTCACATCTTCGTGATAACTGATCCTTAGGGAGGTTATAAATTAAACAGCTTGGTGCTGTGGAGTGGGACTCAGAGCTGGATTTCCGGATGTATCAAAAGGATTACACAGTTTGCTGCAGGTGTGCTCAACCATCATAATCAGAAGTCCCAGGTATAACACAGAGTTCTGGCAGCTCCAGCACAGAGAAACTCCTCCCGTTGGTGACTCACATTCCCACTGGGAACACGTGTTTGTGTTGAGGTGCTCCCTGGGCTCTGAACTGACTCTCTGGCTTTGAGTGCCAGCCTAGGCCATTCCAGGTATCTGATTATGGGATTTTACCCCATTTCAGTTGGTGTCCTTCCAGGAAAGACAGATTCTGCATTCAAGCTCTCAGTGTGGTCATGAGGCTGAACACACCCTCTCCTGCTCCTGTGGTCCTTGTTATGAGGATACAAAGCAATAGCCAAGGGATCCCCCTTGGGTCCCACTCTACCACTGACCCCTCACAGCTTCCCATCACCCCATGTGTTCCAGGTGTGTGTGTGGAGGTGCCATGGAGCTGGGTCTCTGTGCTGTGCAAAGGAAAATCTAGTGCACAATTTCTTGTTTCTTTTGTTCCCACCCCGCCTCAAGCAACTCTGACAGTGTCTGTCCATGTACACTGAGGCTCAGGTTCAGCAGGGACAAACAGGTCTCTATGTCACTGTATTCAGTGCAGGATTTGCCCAGGACTAATCTACTTGCTGTATCTTATTCAGAATGGGCAGAGCAGGCAGTCCTTGGAGGTTTCAGGTGGTGTCAGGGGATCTCAGAGCAGGTTTTGCTATGCCATGCTATGCAATGACATTCCCCAGTGGTCCCCGAGGAACCAGCTCCAGAAGCAGAAAGGGAAGGGCTGTTCCATCCTGGACTTCTCCAAGAGTGCTGTGTGGAGAGGTGCCTGCCACAGGGAGATAGCACAGCCCTCTCTTCCCAGAGACACACTGTGTGTCCAAACATACCCAGTCCATTGCATTTTACTTCCTTGACTGCTGCCTTAGCAAACACTCCCCTGGGATCCTTGGGGCTCACTGCGATGTGATAGAAAAGGATGGGTTTCTGCCCTGCCCTGCCCTGAACAGGAGGTCACACCCATCAGTGTGACTGCAGTGATACTCACTGCCCTTGGCCTTGTAGGAGAGTGGCATCTTCCTTCTGGGGAAGTCGTTTTGTGTGCTGCTTCCTGGATGTGTTAAAATGTCGTGTCCTGTACTTAATAATGTAACGATTATGGTACTTTCCAGTGAACAGTGTCACACACCAGGTCATGGAACTCCTGCCCTGCTCCTTCTGGCACAGTGCCACCATGTGAGGGTCAGAGTCCCTTTGCACACCTCTGCAAGGTCCTCACCATTTCTCTTTTCCTGCACATTTGCTGTGGTTTTTGTTGGTTTCTTACCTTGCTTTGTGGCTAATCAGCCACTTGCCAGCCAAGGCCATGCTGCGAGGTGTTCATCCTTGGGATCAGGACACATGTGCTCTCTGAGCCCAGAGGATTTCTGTCACTCAGGTGCCTCACCTGTCCGTGCTTCCTAAGCGTGCAACACGTTGAGAGGAGTCCCACAGCAGCTTTCAGAGGCTTGTTAGCCACTAGAGTTGCTGATACATTACACCAAAGGGAAGGGTCTAGTAAAAATAAAATCTTGATGGACAGTAATAGACTAAATTATGACATGACCAGAGGGAATTAAGGTCTGAATGCTTTTGAAGAAATCAGAAATTGTAAACTGAAATTTCTAAATCTGTTGCAGCATTTTCTTTCCATTCATTGTGCATAATTCCAGTAGTAAATGTTTGGTGTAGACTTACCACTGGAAAGAGGAAGAGAAGGAAAACCTCCTCCTAGGACTGCACAGTTAAAGAGTAGGTGCCCCTGCCCTGACTCCCACATTCCAATTGCAGCTGGATTCACTCAGCTGGTGTGTGGTTGTGTGCCTTTGCAGGGATAGCTTGCAATGTAAAGGAAAAAGTCACTCTATTCAGAGGTCAGATAAAGATTAACAGTGTCTACAAAAGAGCATAAATGGAGAAATAAGGAAGTATTGGAAGGCAATAATCTAACTGGAAAGGAGGAGCAGTGGAGCTGGAAGATAACTGAGCAGTTTGAAGAAGCTCATACATTACTCAGGATGCTCAATAATTAACTATACCTTTCTTTCTGGGAGTCATTTTAGGACCATTAATATTTAATGATATGTAGGCTAAAGCCAAGAACAACAAAAGAAAGGTCTGGGACATGGGCTGACCTGTGGTATGAAGAGATAGGGAAAAAATTACCGTAGAGAAAGGGGCAAAGGATATGGTCTGACAGCCACTGAGGGGAGAGCTGAAGGTCCCGGTTCCTGGTTCCAAACTAAAGTCTATAAGAAATCTGCTCCAGAGGCAGAGTCTTGGGAGTGGGATTGTGATTCACACTCTGCTCCACAGTTGTTTCCTGCATGCCAGGGCAGTGGGGCTGCAGAGGTTGGGGCCTCTTCCTCGTTCCTCAGCTGGAACTAGGGGTGAGGTTTCCATGTCTCTGGAATGAAGAGGGTTTCTCCATGTGGCATCTTCCAGTAGCCAGGCTGGAGAACAGTGTGTGTGCCCAGCTGAGGCAGCAGCAGTGCTGGTGCCTGCTCTGGGATCCCAGGCTCTGCCTGCCCTCAGGAACCTCCCTCCTGCGTGGGAGGCTTTGCCCCAGGGCACAGCCATTGTTGGTCTTTTGTTTCAGGCTCCTGAACCCCACCGGGACCTGCAGGGTTAACTGAGGGTAGAGCCCTCCTACAGTGGTGAGGGACACAAAGCAAGGTGGGCAGGTGGGGTTGGAGAGCAGCCCATGAACTGGATGCTCAGGAGCAGCCTCTAATGAAAACATAATTTACAGTAATGCATCACAAGTGCACTGGGGCAGATTAGTCTGATTGCAAACTTGTATAAAAAACACTCATGCAAATTATCTCTAAATCAGGAACTGATTTAATGTGATTAACATCCCTGTGTTACTCTGAAACCTGAACAATTCCTTTCTTACACAAGAGCTCAAGGTCTCTTCCCTTAGTCAACTGATGTCAGTTCTTCTGACAGGAACTTAAAAATAGAGACAATACAAGATGTTTGCCTTTAATGCAAATGCACCATTTGTCCTGAACCAGCAGGACAAGCTACAGCGCATGTGTGTGAGCAGGAAAGGGAAGGAAGAGACTTGTGCAGTAGCACTGACTGAAGAGAACTGTGCTGTGTCCTGGAGGTGTCTCACAGTCCATCCCTGCACAGGGCAGTGAATGTGGCCTCAGTTTTAAGCAGTTTTTTACTAAGCTGTCTGTCAGTCCCAAAGCACAGAGCAGCAAGGTGACTCTGTCTGTGAAAACAATCTGTTCAGAAAGGTCTGGAAACACTTTGAGAAGTGTCACACCCCTTGTACTGGAACTCCCACAGCCCTGAGGGGAGACTGGCAGGTGTATGGAAATGGCTTCTGTTTTCTTTTTGATTTGTGTGTGCAGGACTATCAGGGGCACAGTTGTGTATTTCAGTGCCCTCATCATGGCTGTGTAATATGTCATTATCAGGAATTTAAATGTTGCTTCATCTGTGATTTTTTGTTTTCCAGGCTGATATATTCTCTGGAGCTGTATTTATCCAGCTGGCCATAGGGCTGAATCTGTATGTGGCCATAATTATCCTGCTTTCTATTACTGCTCTTTACACCATCACAGGTGAGTTTACCAAGCAGTCTGATACAGCAAAGAAGTTGGGGGAGTCAGCAAAAAAGAGAAGAGGGAAGATGGGGAGGAGAGGAGAAATGGAAACCTGGAAGGGGAATTATTTACAGAGGTCTTTGAAAGAGAGAGGTGGTGGGAAAAGTGTAAAAAAAAAAAATTCCACTGAGGCATTTGCACAGGGTTGACTTATTTGTCCTGACTTATCTGTCCTGACTTTTCTTTGCCAACAGGTGGCCTCGCAGCTGTGATTTACACAGACACCTTACAAACATTCATCATGGTAGTGGGATCCTTTGTTCTCATGGGATTTGGTAAGTAAATCAGATGAACTAAACTGGAGTGTTCAATCACAAATCCTGCAGCGGCTGTGGAAATGAATCCTGCAGTGTGAAACTGGTACCTTAACTGGCAGGTTTCAGTTCATATATCTATTTATCAGGGAAGAAAACAGGCATGTTGCCAAAAACAGGCACATTGCCAAAGCCCTTTAGTCACTGAGTCACTGTTTCCTAAGCACAGGTGTGCTTAGGGTAATAAACAGCATCCCATGACACCACAGGACTTGTGATGGCTAATGAGGTGAAAGTGAGTTGTTTGCAGATGATGATGATACTCTCGAGAAGTTCAGAGAGTATCTTGTTTTAATAAGATTATAGTTTCATAGACATTCAGATGCTAAGGCATGAAAATTCCTGATTCAAAGTGAAGAGCTGTTGGTCACATTGCATGAATCTTCCTGTTTCCAGCTTGTGTTAAACAACCCAAACACCTGAGCATTTTAAGGAAGCTTTGCAGCTGATCCGTGGGTGTCACTTTAGCACCAGGCGGACAAGAGACACAAATGGAATGTTTATGGGTGGGACAATGTGTATGTCCAGAAGACCATATGCATTTTAAAACAGAAATGATGCCGTTAAACTGAATTTAGGAGGGGGTCATAAGAAAGAAAGAAGTAGTGATAAGGGATGAATTTGTGGTGTCCTTTCTTATCTTTCTAGTTACTCAGTGCTTGGTTTTCCCCTGGTGAGGTCTTTTGTTGAATTTAAATTATTCCACCACTGTTACAACAGAAATAACATCAGACTGACCTAACCTGGGAAGACCCTGCCTTAGGTTCTCCCTAGGTCAGCAGGCGTGGAAAAAATGTATCTTCAATTCACCTCTTGGCAAGGCCTGATAAAGAGACACCAGAGCCCAACCCAGCATTTATGAGCTCTGCAGAAACCTGACAGGAAAGGTCACTTTGGTTCTTGTTGTGGGAATACTTCCAAACCCCTGTGTGTGTTTCCTGACACTGCCCATGTCAGCAGGTTGGAATTTTTACATACATATTAAGGAGGTTTTTCTCACGTTCTCAAGCTCCATTTGAGATTTCAGTAATAAATCCTTTAGCGCTACTTTTATTTTTTATTTGATTTTCTATTTTGCAGCCTTTAAGGAAGTGGGAGGGTATGAGGCTTTCGTGCAGAAGTACATGGAAGCAATTCCATCCAACACCTCCTATGGGGGCACTGACATTGATCCTGAGTGCTACACCCCCCGGCAGGACGCCTTCCACATCTTCCGAGACCCCGTCACTGGAGACCTGCCGTGGCCAGGGCTTGTCTTTGGCCTCAGTGTCCTGGCCCTGTGGTACTGGTGCACAGATCAGGTAATGTGGTGGCAGGATGCCTTGGGAATGCCCAGCACACAACTGCAGTGTGACTTTTCCCCTGTAATGCAAAGCTGGGCCACAGAACTGGCCGTTAGTTCAAGACTGGTCAGTGACTTTCCAGTTCCTGGTTTCTAAACCCCTCTGACATGTGATAAAATGGAAAGGGTGTTTTTTCAAGTCTTCCTACACACCTGTGCCCAGCACATCCTCCTCCTTTCTCATTTCTTGTATGTGACCATGTGTGCAAACACAGAGAGTTTGTGCTGTGAACATTTGATTAGGAAACCACGCACCAAATGACCTTTATTAGAGGGTTCCCCTTTCAGTAAGACAAATTTGTTTCCTATTTGTACAGCTTTTATCTTTGCATGCACAGTCTTGGAGAGATGTTCTTTATATGTAAGGTCTTTCAGCCTGGAGATACTTCCCCAATCTTCCTTCCTTCTCCCTAAAACCTACTGTCCAGTTTCCCCAAGAGATCACACTGACATGAGTAGAGAAAAGTGTGCTCCTGCACCAGCCCTAGCAAGTGATCTGTCTGCATCCTGAACTGTCAGAAAGATATCTTCACCATTTCTAAACAAAATAACAACCCCCCAATGTAACTGTATCCATTGCTCAGGCTATTCCTTTCTGCCTTTTTAGTCTGTCTGCTTTTCTTGTGAGAAAAGTCTGAGCTCTTATACACTGGATAAGTGATATTTTGCTTTACTTATTTCAAATATATACTTTGATTTTCATGTAGTTTTTATTTTTCCTGGTGGCAGAAATGCTAAATAGGCTTTTTTGCTGTCATAGAGGTTAAGGAGCACCTTGTATCTGGAAAGTGGCATGGTGTGATCAGGGAAATGTTATAATTGCCATGTCTCACTGACAGGTTATTGTCCAAAGATGTCTCTCTGGCAAGAACATGTCCCATGTGAAGGCTGGTTGTATCATGTGTGGATACCTCAAACTCTTGCCCATGTTTATCATAGTGATGCCTGGAATGATCAGCCGAATTTTGTACACAGGTATGCACATGGACACAGAAATGCACATTTCTTCTTGCTGCCTACCTTTCATTGCCAACCTCTCTGTCCTTTCCAAAATACCTGTTAGATTGTCATCTGTCACCCAAATTGTCCAGGCACCTGTATGCACAAAAACTAACTGCACTGTAAGAAGCCACAAGTCTTGCTGTTTTCCCTGATCCCAGATTTCCACTGTTGTTATTGCTGTTCATTTTAGTGTCCCTCTCCAGCTGTCCGACTGTTACAGCCCCACTCTGACTGAATGAGTGGGAAATACTGTCCAGGTTGGATACTCCCGCTGGCATTCAGAGGGACAGGACCATCAGTCCCAGACTGCAGGATCTGGGCCATGGCCAGTCTCAAGGGCAGTGTGGAGAAATGCCCTTTGCCCATCTCTGACCAGCAGAGGGTCGGGCTGGGTTTGGCAGCAGGCAGAGGAGAGAGCTTCAGGTCGGAGGGAGTGGGCTTTGTGTTCCTCTGCTTGTTTTTCTCCTTGCTCTCCTTGTGTTGTTCAGTCCTGCTCTGACCAATTAGTGCTGATTTTATTTTGACCTGCAGCACTTTTCAGTATTCCTTTAGAGAGGAAAGGAAGGAAAGAGGCTTAGAATCACCTTCCTGCCTGCCAGCAAACCAAGGATGATACCAAACATGTCAATCTGGTGGTTCGACACAGAGATACATTTTAGAAGCTCTACTAATTTGGGAGCAATCTGTTGTTTACATGACCTTGTCTAACTGCCTCGTTATCCTCTCCTCAGATGTGGTGGCTTGTGTTGTGCCTGAAATCTGTAAGCAGTACTGTGGCACTGCAGTGGGCTGCACAAATATTGCTTATCCAAAAATGGTAGTGGAGCTCATGCCAAATGGTAAGACACTGTCTGTATTTGTTGTTTCTTTGTTTTAGGAAAGGGGAAACTGCCAG
Organism: Corapipo altera; assembly: GCF_003945725.1. Taxonomy (NCBI): domain Eukaryota; kingdom Metazoa; phylum Chordata; class Aves; order Passeriformes; family Pipridae; genus Corapipo; species Corapipo altera. The sequence goes on from NW_020884941.1 coordinate 2,848,232, forward strand.
ACTGTAAAAACAAGTGCTAGAGGAGTCCAAGACCTGTATTTAGTTCCAAAATTGTTGCTAGAACGATGTACTCTTAAGCAGAGGGGCTGTCTGTTTTAGCTGAAGCTGTGGGTGGAGAATAGCTCCACACTGACAGTGTCAGTTCTCAGCTGGAAAATACTGAGTGATGAGTATTGAGCTCCCTTTCTGTAAAGGTGAAAAGTTACCTGCTTTACCAGTGATTTATCAAAGACTCTCTGTGGCAGGACCTCTGAGTTGCAGGCCCACACCTGCAGTCTCCTACCAACCCCACAGAGGTGGGTGCTGGCTCAGAAGGCCAAAGAGACAGGTTATGTTCCTATGCAGACCATGGCACTTTTCTGACAGCTTTAGCACTTTATGGTGACTGTTGTTCATAGCAGTGTATGCAGTACTTCCCCACACTGTGTGACCAGACCACACCACCTGGAAAAGTGGCTTACTCTGGTTAAAAAATAGTAAAGGAAACTTATTTTTTTTGGCAAACACCTGGTTCACAAATATACTGCAAGCAAATGAGCATTGACCTGTAAACAAGACAAATTATTTTTATAACTCTTGGGAAAAGTCTGCTTAGTACTATTTTCTTTTTATTCCAGCATTTAATCAGACAGCATTCACTAAAGAAGTACCTATGTGCTAAAAGCTCGAGGGTTTCCCTGTCACTGCTTTAAATAGCTTTTCCCAGCTCAGCAGACATTGCTCTGCTTGCTTTGCAGGGAAGTGTCAGGCAGGGGTTTGTGTCAGGCACGGGAATCTGCCCCACACGCTCAGAGCTGGCTGGGAAGGGGCAGCCAAGCTCCGTGGATGGGGAGGTCCTGAGGCTCTTCACGAAATGCTCATCCCAGTTCCCTTTTGTCTGTGTTCCAGGTCTGCGGGGTCTGATGCTGTCAGTCATGTTGGCCTCCCTCATGAGCTCCCTGACTTCCATTTTTAACAGTGCCAGTACTTTGTTCACTGTGGACATTTACACCAAAATCCGGACCCGAGCGTCTGAGAAGGAGATGATGTTGGCTGGCAGGTGAGCGCGGCCGCCCTTCCCCGCAGCACCGACGGTTCCCGGCTGCCTTCTCCCAGCTCCCAAGGGCCGGGCGGAGCCTGCCTGGCAGAGCTGCAGTGGCCTCCTGTGGCCAGAGCTGCCGTCCCACTGCACCGGCCCCTTTTGGGAAAACAGACTGATCCCAATGGAATCGACTGTCCATGAAGTAGCCAAACTAATTCTCAGTGCTTCCCACTACTATTCAAAGGGAATTCCTTTTAATTATCTTCCCAGGCTTCATGCTGCAGCATCAGTGAACTAGTTCTAGTTGATATGCTATTGATTTGACTCTGGATATAACAAACACAGGAAAAAAAGTGATTTTCTATGTTTTGATTGCATGTTTTGCTGTGTGCTGATGGATATTTGACCTACACAATACCCAGCTTGGATTTCTATTGTTTGTTCAGTGCTAATTGGCCATTATAATTGATTTCACTAGCTGAAATACAAAATGAACATGTAAATTATTGATTAATTGCTAGGGTTTTTTTTCTTTCTCATAGATCATAGATACTTCTAAACAGATGGCTAATTGAATGTCTGGCTGTGTTTACAGGGCATTTATGTTACTCTTAATTGGCATCAGCATTGCCTGGGTTCCCGTGGTTCAGTCAGCTCAGAGTGGGCAGCTCTTTGACTACATGCAGTCCATTACCAGCTACCTGGGACCTCCCATTTCTGCTGTTTTCCTGCTTGGCATCTTCTGCAAGCGTGTCAATGAGCCGGTAAGTGCCCACCGGGAAGCGGGAATGCTGCATGTTCCTTGGGCATTGGGAGAACTGCTCTTTTTGGTTTACTGTCTTTTATGAGCAACTTCTTCCTGTTTATTTTGATCCTGGTATGGCCCAGGGATTCTGTGTCTCCATAACCCAGGGCCTGAGGCTTCAGAGATGAGTTTGAGAAAGTTCTTTGGTAGTCTGATAGATAAACAGTCACCCAGGAATTCCTAGATAGCTCTGAAGCTTAGGTTACCTATCACTTTGCCAAGAAGAGTATAAAATGGATAATTTATGAAAATCTATTCTTTAGAAGTAATCTTTTAGGGTATTGGTCACCAAACTGCTCTACCAAACAAATCACCTTTTACCTGTCCTGTCCAGTTGAGTTTTTCATATCTCCAGGAATGGAGACTCCACAGTGTCTGTAGGCAGCCTGTTCCAATGGTCAATCACCCTTACAGTAAAACAACAAAAAAAAAGGTTATGTTTAAAGAGAATTTCCCATATTTCAATTTGTGCCCAGACAAAGGTCTCTGTGTCTGTTATGCTTTGGCTGGAGTGCTGTACACCAGGCAGCAAAACATCCACCAACAGTACTGAGAATTAGCTTTTAACTAATTACTAACAGGGCTGTTAGAAGATAAACCAGACACATATTTTGGGCAGGATGACACACACTGCTGGCTGGTTCCATCGTGCCAGAGCTGTCAGGGATTTAGCCCTCTAAGGTAAAAGGACATGAGAGCAGCCCTTGGGGTGTGCAGTCTGTGGCTGGAGCCTGTCCTGTAGGAGAGGATGTGTGGAGACAGCTGGACTTTGAGAACTGGGCTGGATAGGGTGTCCTCCATGTTCTTTCTCTGAGCTGCTGTTCATTGCCCCTTTCATCTGTACTAATGCACTGAGCTATAAATAAGGTCATGGAAGGTACCCCTGTACCAAAGCCAACATAACATACAACTACCTCCACGTTTACTTCAGCAACTTATGGAGAGCTTATTTCCATGCCTGGAATTACTCGTTTTGATACTTCTTGTCACACCCTTGTCTGCAGGGTGCCTTCTGGGGCCTCATTATTGGGCTGCTGGTTGGATTGAGCAGGATGATTACAGAGTTTATCTATGGAACTGGCAGCTGTGCGAGCCCTTCCAACTGCCCCTTCATCATCTGTGGGATTCACTACCTTTACTTTGCACTGATTCTGTTCGGGGTTACCGCCATCGTCATCCTGGGAGTCTCCTTCGTGACTAAGCCCATTCCTGATGTACATGTGAGTATTACTGCAGTCCTGCTGCTCAAGAAGTGGAACACAATGAAACCACTAGTTTTAAGCCCTGGTACTTGGTGTACTACCTCTCCACATTTCAGCTGCCTGCAGCACACAGTTCTTGTAAGAAAGCCAAGGAAATTGTCTTCCTTTATCTGTCACAAATCTTCAGTGACTCCTAATTACCTGAGACAGACACTGGGGTGCCGTGCTCTTACAGCTGGTCCATGTGCTGGCCAGGCTGGTTTGTCTCTGTGTAGATCCACTAAAGTCCTTTTGTTCCGTGGCAGCTTTACCGCCTGTGCTGGTCCCTGCGGCACAGCAAAGAGGAACGGATTGATATTGATGCAGATGAGGAGCAGGACAAGGCTGATGAAAAAGATGAGGAATCAGGTAACTGTTGAATATCTACAGATTCTGCCAATGTATTTGAGTATCAGGAGTGAAAATCCCTGAAGAAACATTAACATACTTGATATCCAAAAGACATCCTCCCTCTCAACAACAAAACCTCAGCCCTCCCTGTATTTCAATGATTTGTGAGCTGCCGTTACCAATCTGTCACACTCAGTGTAAATCAGAAGTGAAGGGGGTTTGAAGGGAGAAGCCCTTGCTCTCCAGGGTAGCTGGGTGGCAGCTCTAGGGCTAAACCAATGGCAGTGCTTTAGGTCAGAGGCATTGGCAGCAGTGTGTGTGCCTCCAGCATTCCAAGAGAATTCACCTGGAAACAGTGGGTTGTAGTTGAAGACACCATGAAAGCAAACTGCAAAACCACCAGTTCTCTTTACTGGGTTTTGGTTCTGCTTCCAAGTTTCTTTTAATCAATATCCTCATAAAATTCATTTATTCGTCTTTTAATTAAAAGTGTAGAAATTATTGAAAAAATTGAGCTTAAGCTTTGCAGCCTGGTCTGCTTCTCCAATATCAGGCACAGTCTCTGGGCTGCAAAAGGCCCAAGTGATTTCTGCAAAAGGCTCCCGTGGAACATGTGGAACATTTCCAGGTGAGCTGTGAAAACACAGTATTAACTTGATCCCTGTACTGTTTTGTACCAATGTGTTTCCATTAACTGTGGCCATACATCAGAACTGCTCTGTTGATATAGGATTGCCCTCAGCCCCAGCGTGTGCCGTGATCCTTGTATGTGCCATGACCAGAGTGTTGTTCCTTCCAGTTAACGAGGAAAGCCAAGAGGAACCTGGATGTGTAAAGAAAGCCTACAACTGGTTCTGTGGCTTGGACCAGGAGAAAGGCCCCAAACTGAGCAAGGAGGAAGAGGAGGCCCTGAAGAAGAAGCTGATGGACACAAGCGAAGTTCCCCTGTGGAGAAATATTGTGAATGTCAATGGCATCATCCTGCTGACTGTGGCTGTGTTCTGCCACGCCTACTTTGCATAACTCTGCTCCCAGCCCCCACACTGCTGCACTGCCAAGGAAACTGATGGCTTGTAGATTTACACAGTTAGACACACTTAATGTTTTCATCATCCACACTGGTAAAAAGTCTGGGTGATTCACTCGCTGATTTTATGATCATGATTTCAACAATCTGAAGACGAAGGCCACTGGGATTTCAAGAGAGAGAATTTCTGTTTAGACATTGAACCAATGCAGGGCTAACTGAGGTTCAGAATTCTCATCCATTATTCTCTCTGTTCATAATACATTTCATATTTTAGGTTCAGAACAAGGCTGCGTGAGCCATATTTCATATTGGGGTTTGTGAACTACCTTTTAGGGTTGATGATGCTATTTTGATTTTCAGCCCTTCTTCTGATCTCTCAAATTTCTTTTTCCTTAGACTATGATAATTTGATTACAAAAAACCTACAACCACTGAGGGACTGTATTACAAATTCCAATTAAAACATCACTTTTGTCCCTCCGAACATGGGATATTTGAAGTAAAGGATTTATATGTGTATCAATATATTTGACACTATATCTAATTTTCCATTATCACTTCTTTCTCTTTTTTCTCCCTTTCCATTGGGTTGTGTTTCTCAGTCATCAGTGGAACACTAACCTCTGAATTGATGGCATTTTGTAATTGGGGACCACCTCTCTCGATGATCCTAATAAGAATTCTGCTTCCAACAGATCCTCTGTTTAAGCTTAACTTCTAAAGGTCCTCCTCTCTTGATATTTTAATATGTACCTATACTTGAATGTGAAGCTTTTTATACAAAATACATATATTATATATACACAGACAATACATTATATACATGCACTATATATATTATATATATTTAAAAATATATTTATGTGTGTATGTGTATATATATATATATATATATATTTCTTACTGATCAGTTCCCACCCTGGGATGTCAAGGACCTCATTACTGTGAGGTTGGTGTCAGTGTATTGCCTCTCTCTCTCTGGACTATGCTACAAACCCCACACCCACAGAATGCTGAGCTGCATTTTGCAAATGCATTTGAGGGCTCTGTGCTGCTTTTCTGCAAAGCTATAAATCCTTCTCTGAAGATTTCACTGAGAACTAGAATTCCTGCTGGCTGGCAGCATGAGTTAGCAGTTCATGGAGGAGAATAGTCACAGCTGTGGGATATCAGCTAAACCAGGCTGATTGTCTGCACTTGATAAGTTTGGTACCAGCTGGGGACACAGGAAAAGGCAGATTTAACACTTCAAAGCAAAAAGCAATATTCTTTTCATCTCATTCAGCTTCCTGGGGAATCAAGTGTAACAAGAAGATGTTGGTTTGCTTAGTCAAGCTGCACCACAGTTCCCTGTTCCTTGTTGCATTGTCCCAAAGCATTTCAGAGGATGGTCCTGACTGGAACAAGTGCAGCTGAAAGGGAAGGCAGTGCAGTCCCTACATGTGCCACGCCACTGCTGCTGCCTCCTGCAGCTCTAATCACTCTCACTTCATAATCCTCTCACAGCATCTCTGCTTCATTTGAATCTAACCCAAAATGCTCTGGATTCCAGAACTGCTGCTCTTCACTAGAATTGCTGCTCTTCAGCACAGTCCCTGCAGTACCCTGAAGGGTTTTGCACAGGCCAGATCTAATCAATGCTACAGAAATACCAGTGCAAGCCTTTTTTTCTTACACTTAACACAATAATAGAGTATTTTCAAGACCATGGAATTAATTATATTTAGTGAACTATGAAGAGTTGTATGTATTAAAGTACTTGTATATTTTTAAGTGTTTGGTGTCCACAAAGTCATGGGATTTTTATATGATATGATGGAAGACAGAGAAACTTCATTTGGTGTCTAGATTTTGGCTCTGGGTAATAGTAATGGATGAAAAACAAACAAGGAGGACTTCACTGAGGATTGCCCAGATCACTCCTTGTCATCCTTTGCTACAAAAAGAAAAAGAATGGTGAAATTATAAAGCTATTTGGATAAAGACAAATAACACAAGTGATTTCCTGGCAGGCTGAGCAGCCTTTGGATGACCTCCTGGTTAATCAGGCACCATCACTTCATTTTCTTTCCCAGGACTACAGAATCTTGAAAATCTAACCCACAGTTTCCCAGCAATGTCCCCTGTACGTCCTCAGCAACCTGATTTCATTCCAGTCTGAAAACTGGATGTTGTAGAAGGAAGAGTTCAAATGTTTCCATAAAGTTTGACAGCTGCTGCTGACTCCTCTCATTTTGTAGAATTCCATAGAAAAATTGCCTGATATTGTGAACAGCTGATAAAATTTTCATGTTCAGCTTAGCATGAAATGCCCCCTCAGGTCTGTAGCTGTTGCATTCAAAGACAGTTTCATGACTTTGAGGAATAAAGTGGCTTTTCTTCAGTTCTCAGGGCAGCTCTGTCCATGTCCCAGCTGTGGTTAGGACACTCACACTAAACCCAGGAGTAGCTGAGGCTGTCCTGGGCATTCTCATGCTCTAGAGGTGGGAACCCTGAGCACAGGGTTGTCTCCCACATTTGACTGTACATTTGAAATACTTCTGGGTAGTGGTGAGACTCCAAATAAACCTCTGGCTCAACAGCACAAAGTACATGGATGGCATGTACAGCATAACACAGCTCTGCCTCAGGGGATCTTGAGACATCCCAGCTTATCCTGTCAGGTAAGGTACAGGGTTACAGCTTATTTTGGAGGACTTTAGTTAGATATACAGAATTATTTAAAATTAACTACACATAATAAAACATAAAATTCCCCTGGTAGCACTGTCAGTCAGTTAGGATACTGCTCTGTAAAGAACACACACTAAACAATATCTTCCATTTAAGAATTACTACGTAGTTCTTAGGCCAAGTCCTGGAAAAGGGTAATCACTGTTCATTTATGTTTTAATTTTTCTGTATCACCCATAAAAATGTATCCAAGTATCTCACAAATGTTTAGTGTTAATGATCATGAGAACACTCTGTTCTTGGAACTCAGAATCTGGGTTTATTCCTCTTTGTTACTGAAATGCTGGGGGAGGGAAGGTCTGTGCCTTAGCTTGGAATACCTCTGCAGTAACCACGGTCTGGTTTTAACCGAAGGATCTGTCCCTGGGGAACTGGGACATGGCACGAGGCTGAGCTCTGCAGGTGATGCTGGTGATCAGAGCCCCAGCTGCAGCCAGGATTGCTGATGGCCTCCATCCTCACTGCACTTCCTAAGCTGGCAAACCCAGGAGTGTTTGTGTGAAGGAAAAGCTGACACAAAACTGAGGAGCAAAGGTAAATGATAAATCCATGTGTTACCAGGGGGGACTGGCATCTGGGAGGAGAGCTCTGGAGCCCAGGTCACTGTGTTTGAAGAGCACTTGAGTTGTTTGAAGTGTTGAGCCAGAGGAGGGTTTCAAGCTGACATTCCTGGGGATAGGCTGCACAGGGAAAGGCTGGTCCCAGGCTGTGGGGTCACAGCAGGGCTGTGAGTGTTTTAATTTATTTAATGACCTCATGTCCCAGCTGCAGGTGCCTGTGTCCTGCTCCTGCAGTGTTCTCTGGGGAGCAAGGAAGGGAGCAGTGATCAGAGAGAGCTGCCCTTGTGCTGGACTGAAAATCCAGGGGCCCAGATCTGCTAAGAGGGCAATACACCACTGAGAAAGAGGGGAAATGCAAAAAGCCCTGAATGCTCGTCTTGTCACCTACTATGGGCAGCTGTGAAAAAGAAAATTCCCTGGAGCTGCTGTGCCCACCCTGTGCTCACCTGGCAGTGCCCGAGGCCAGAGCCCTGTGCCTGCCTGGAGCAGCACCAAGGGGCCTGAGGTGCCTCAGGCTGAGGGCAATGTGAGCTCGTGGCTGCTCTGTGCAGTTTTGTTATTTACGGTATCAGAGCCTATAACTTTAAAAATGTGGCTTAGATGCAAAGTATCTTTATAACAAATTATTAAGATGGTTTTTATTCATTCAAATTGCAAATTTTGTCTTGCTAAAAATAGGTTCTGTGCTTTGAGCATGTTAGCTTTGTGTGTAGCCACAGAGAAGACACTCTGCCCTTTTGGTTTAATATAATTAGCCGAATCTGACTTGCCCAGACTATTTTGTCCTTAGACAGATCTCTCACTCTATGATTTATTTTTTTTTTTAATAGAAAATGTAGTGATGGGAATCAAATTACTCCTTGCTCTGGAACATGAAGAGATGGAATGAAAAGCTGCCATTTTCCAGAGCAGGACCGAATGGCTTCCAACCCTTGGCCTTGTGAAAGGAAAAGGGGACAGGGAAATGAGTTTGTGGTTGCAAGAACAAAGCACCATAACATCCTTAACCTTCTGGAAGCTGTTAGAAAAAATTCAAAATGAGCCCTACCTGAGTGGGACACAAGGCTCACTCAGGAAGGTTTCGTGTCCCATGGATGCAGCTGAATTGCCTTCTGGTGTTGATGAGAATAGTTGGGCAGAATTGTTTGAAAGCTCAATCCATGTCAAGTGTAACTGAATTAATTCCAGTATTGACCCAGGACCACATTAATTATATCTGGGCCTTCATCATTGTTGGCTTCAAGCTAAAAAGGCAAATCCCTTTCAGTGATGTTACAAACCTGCCTCGGTGCTGAAGCCACGGGAGTGGAGAGAGCTGGGGGGGCACCATTGCTGACACCAGAGACCTGCTGTCCACACAGCATTGCCTCTGAAACAGTGAGTTTAATTACAGTGGGTGAGATCCAGAGATGTTAATATAAGTATTTGTGATGTGTATAAAGCAATTCAAAAGGATCTTTCCCAGGATAAAAAAGACCACACTGGGACATTTAGTTTGGAGTTTTATCTATTTGACTACTTTCAGGTACATCTGAGATCTCAAAGGTCTTTATGAAGAATGTGAAGGGACATTTCAGATATTGAATTGTGTCTGAGAAACTAATTTTAGGAGGGAGATTTAGGAATCAGCATATTACTGTGGGAGCAATTGTGTGTTACATTTTAATGTACCTGGAAAAAGGATATTGTAGAGTAAAAATGTACCCTAATTCAGGTTGCATATACAGAGGGTTACAGGATCAGTGTGATGTCTCCCTGCTCTGTGCCCTGTCCCCTCGTCTCCCAGGCTGGGACAGGCTGTGCTGGCCAGTCCTGCTCAGTGACCCAGTGGGAGACAGCACATCTTGGGACACCAAGACAGTGCAGCTCTAGAAACACCACAGATTACAAAAGTGTTCTGCAATAATTAGGATTATTTCTGCATTAGCTGTGCTCTCTGTGCATCCTTTGCTTCACACAGGCTGTTTAACTCTGCTCCCCTTGGCAGTTGTTGTGCTGTGCTCTGGCCAGTGACCTGCTGCAGGCTGGGCCCCACCAGAGCACGTGACTTTCAATTATTAGATCTGCAATCTTTTGTCAGTAAATACAGCTTTTTAACTGAAAACCCCAACTAGTAGTGGTTTATGGCTGTTCCATGTGCAGACTTTGCATTCTGGTGTTTCCACAGGCAGTGCATGTTCTCTAAAGCCCCGGGGAATTCCTGTTGTGGTTGAAGTACTGGGTCATGTCAGGTGTAGCTGTGCAAAGAGTGCCTGAGACAGCAGCTGACACATGGGAGGGCACCACTAGTGCCTGTATCTCAGAGTTCAACTGAGGCTTAGTTCCATTTCTGTGTGTGAGACAAGAACATTGATCCCAAGTAGAGCCTTTTTGGGAACAGTTTATATTGTCTTTCAAGCAGTGATCAGGCACGTGCTCGGAATGCAGTACTTAAGGTCCAAGTTGGCTGAATTTCTTCTGGTGAGAGCAGTTCAGTGTGGAGGTCTTATTTCTACATTTGAAAAAGCTGATTATTTTGGGAACTCATTGAAGGGTGAATACCTGAATGACTGGGGAAGGCTGTGACGAGGTTGGAACTGAGCTAAAATGGTGATTGTCACTGCATTCTCCTGCAGCAGTTCTGTAAGAGCAGCTGAGCCTCCACTGTGCTGCTCCAGTCCTTTAGCATGTGATTAAGCTGCCTGGCTTCTCCTATTGAGTTGGATGCACTCTGGCACCAATATGTATTACGTATGAGTGCCTTATGTGTTTAAAAGGCAGAGTTCCTCCAAGATCCTGCCCAGAGGGAATGAATCCAACTGACTCAATACTTTAAAATCACATCTTTATAGGAGAGGAAATTTGCCCTTTGGTTAGGCTATGGAGGAGAACCATTTTAACTGTAATCACTCCTACAGGAGGAGTTTACCCTCTGTAAGGCTAATGCAGTTTGCTCTGTGACTGTGGCTTCCAATGGAACAACACCCCTGACAAATAACCCCTTTAGAGACCTGGTGCAGCCCCTTTGTAGCTACAACGTGGCAACTTCTAGATGTAAAAATACCATGTGAGACCAAAACCTGAGTGAAAACAAATGGGACTTGCTGTGAAGTGGAGTCAGCTGCACTGTCTCACCATCCTTGGTCGCTGAGAATGGCCAGGCTTGCTCTGCTCACTTGGGTTATTTCTTTGCCCAGGACTCCTGTTGATGCCTCTTCAATTACACCCTTGGAACTGGAGGCAGAAAGGTGCCACATCTGTAGTGACTGGCTTTGAATTCAGAGTGAATAAAATGCTACTGAACTTCCCACTAATTCCACTGTCCTTCAGCTCTAACCACAGGAACTACCACCTTATTTCCTCCAGACAATGTAAGTCTGGTTGGTCAGGTCTTGTTTTCACAAACAGCATGAATTTTGTATGCTACCCTCAGTTCTACGAAGTAAAAGGTTTTTAAAAAACTGTTGATTTAAAAAAAAAAACCAAAGAAACACTTTTTTTCAAAGTAGGACTTGACATTTTCAGTTCTGTCCTGTTTATCTCCTCACCTCTGTTTAGACAGCTGTTAATCACAGAATATGTGAGGTTGGAAGGGACCTCTGGAGATCATCTTGCCCAGGTCCTGTTGGATTAGATCAGGACAGTAAGATCAGTTTTCCTCTTGTCCCATCTTTCTCCCTAAAAAGTGAGACATGATAGCAAAACTCTTCAGTTCTGGCAGAACACCTTTCCATTATACTTGTTAATTTGGGTACTCAAAGGTCAGATTACAGGTCTACAGAACTACAGAATGCCAACTACCAGCACAACCCCAGAGGTGCTTTTGTTCCATGCCCTAACCAATGCCAGCTAGGGCCAGACCCCCCTCCTGTCAGAGGCCCTGGGCTGTGGCCCCAGCACAGCTTTACCAAGGGCTACCCTTGGAAGTGAAGCCTTTCTCCTAATTCTCTCGGGGAAGCCCTTCTATGACATTGCCATTGCTTTTTCTGGCTTGATGTTCTAAGTGGTTCTAATCTCACGTTCAACAAATGTTTGATGCAAAAGTCATGTAAATTCCTGTGTCAGATCAATTCCTCAGCACAGGCAAGACTGCTGGAGGGGTTAATTAGGAACCTCTCTGATGTAATTAGTTATTGATTAATGGTTGAGAGGCTGAGGTTTCAAAAAAAAAAAGAAGTAGAGAACATTATGAAGAAAACAGAAAGGGCTGGTTTCTTATATCAGGAAAATCTTGGTAACTCAGGCAATAACTCCTAGTGGAGAATTCCAGACTTCCTAACTTTTCTTTTTCCCCATTATTCTGCTTTCTGACCTGCAATATAGATGTGAATCTGTTGGCAAATGACTTTTCAGAGGGAACTGCTCAGGAGTAAGTGAGGAAGAGAGTTTTGGTTCTGAAGGTCTCATATAATCGAGCACCTCTTACAGCCAGACAACAACAGAGGGCAACAGATCTCTAGAAAAGATCGCGGCTGCAGAAAGGTTTCCACTCGATGGCTCGGATGGCGGTTTGGGCAGCTCTTTTCACGACCTCCCGGGGATCATCCAGACACTCCTGAAATGTGCCCGTGTGATCCAGGAGCGTCTCTCGGCCCTCGGGGAGCTCAGCCAGCAACGTGAGGGCTTTGATCGCGTTCAGACGGGCTGTGCTGGTTTCCTCAGCAACCAACTTCAGCAGAGGTGGGATGGCTGCAGCTGCCATGGCTGAGGCTCTCCCTGCAGAGAAAGAAAGCGGCTTTGGTTGTGACATCTGATCAACATCCTTTTGGACTGACACTCGGCACTCCCTGCCCCGCTACAGCTCTGAACAGCCCCGGGGGTGCAGTGCACAGAGGCAGGACGTGCCCTTCTTCTGAAGACCAAGGCTGGCTCCTAGCTGTTTATATTTAAGAAAAAAGATCTTGCCCAGTTCACTTTATCTGCCTTGCACGTTAAGATTTCATTTGCGACAAATTATCCATGAATAGATGAGGCATCAAATGATAGAATAAACTATTTTTTGGAGGGGGGGGGGGGGTGAGTGGGGTGTGTTAGATGCCCTAAAGAACGTGCCCCATTCTTGCATTTTTAAAGACACTTCAAACACTGAGATCCATTCCCGTGTTGTCTCCGGTAGCCAGAGGAAGGGTTGCAGAGAAGGACTGGAACACAACTGCTGTTATTAAGAGTCTTTTATGTCTAATTACTCATTCATCACAGTGAGAATTTAGCAGTTAGTATTTTCAGTGTCATGTAAGTTACTTGGGAGAGCTGCAGACCTTATTAATATTCATTGCTCTCCCAGCTGTGAGAGAGAAGCTGCCTGGAACCACAAAATGTTTCCAGAAAGCAGCGCTCCTGTGCTGAGTGCTGGTGATTCAGCACAGCTCCAGGTATGTGGATCTGTGTGCTCTGGACTTGAATGGGAAATGTTCCCCCTCTGGAGCAGCACTCTGGAGGGAAATGATGCAGGCGGGGGAGATAAAACTTCTCGACCTACTTCAAGGGAATGATATGTGAAATATCCTGTTCCCCCCTGGCACTGTGGGGAAGTAACAGTAGTTGTTCAAGACATATGAAGAAATGTCCTGATCTTACAGTTTCTTGAGGAGCTTTAACACTGTCAGGAACCAAGGACTGGGGGATAGGGGAGGCAAATGTTTTGTTACTGAGTTTCCTTAGAATTGGATTTCCAGAAGGTTTCCCAGCAGAACTGCCTCTGACTCTCACCCTGAGGAGTGACAAGAGCAAACATCAGTGCTCCTGTTGCACTAGCTTGGACTGCAGGATCCGTGTCTCCCAGCAGGCTCACCAGCACAGGGATAACCTCTTCTTCACACACCGGAAGTTTTCCCTCTGGATGAGAACTGTGTAGAAAAGATGGTTACGTTGCTTTTTTGAACTGTGCCTGCAGACCATGCAGCCACCCCAGCCTGTTTGTGCCACCAGCACTGCACACTCCTGTTTGCTCCCTTTGGAGTGACTGTTCCAGCTGGGAACTAAAGGGGTGTGTGTTTGTGCCTGGTGGCTGTTGAACCTACATGTGGTACAGCCCTGATGATACCACAGTAACCCAGGTGCATGGGCTTCACCATTTTTTAGGTTATTTTTGGGTGATATTTGGATTTTTTTTTTTTTAAAACTCTTTATGAACACTGGAGACTGATGGGCAGCAGCATGGAACAGGATGTAAGATTAAGGATGCTGGTGGTCCCAATGGCAGTGAGTTAGAAACCTGGCTGTTGAACCTTATACAGATTTTAAAACCTGATAAATCAGGGGTCTGCAATTCATTTTTCTCCCAGGTCAATTTTCTCCCTTTGTTTCCAGCCTCTTTAATAAGGGGAGTATTTAATGTGGCCCAGCTCCTGCAGGGTCCTAGAATGTAGTTGATATCCATACTCCAGGTGCATTTGACTTTCTTTCTCTGACTCATGATAATTACCTCTAAGACCTCGCTTTGTTACAGGACATGAGCAAATGTTTTGTGCCAGTTGATATATAAACTACATCATCTGCAGGCCTCTTTAAACTAGACATCTGTTGAACACTTTTATTACATTTTCTGGTTGCAGTGGACTTAAGTTGTTCCTTTCATCCACTCTCTGATACACAAATTTAATATAAAGATTGCTTTTTCTGATCCATCCCTGACGTACACAGCAGCCTGTGTCAGAAAACTATTTCTGTCCTCAATCACAGTGAGAGTTTCCCAGGACCTTTAATTTTCTGAGAGTGTTGTCCAAAAACGCAAGGGAGCTTCTCTCTACCTCCACAGTGGTCAGAATCCTATTTTTACAAGATTTTTCATGCAAGATTTTTTTCTCAGCAGTGCTGTACCAGGAAAAAAATTCTGATTCCACTGCCAATACTGCAAACAAACAGAAGGAGAAGGAATGACTGATCAGCATCTGCTTTTTTGAGTGATTTATATCAGTTAGGATATTTAGAAGCCTTCTATCTATGGGTGCATTCAGGCTGATAGTGCTTTATGTGTGAAATGTGGCAGCTTTGATGTGCAGTGGAACACAGTGTAAACTAATGGCATGGATTTACTCCTGAAATGAGGACTTTCTTGGGCTTTGGCATTATGGACAGGTTTGTTTTCCTTTACCTGATTTCTAGCAGGACCTGAGCTGCTTTGCTTCTGATGGCTGCTGAGGGGTGTGTGAGCTTTTCCTTCAGGGCAGAAATGGCACCAGTTGCCAGGGCTTCCGAAACCTCCATGCGCAGGCAGCTGGAGAGGGTGCTCAGGATGAGCTCCAGGACCTCATCCAGCTCAGTCTGCAATTTCAGTACCAGGGGGGGAATCAAACCAGCCTGCAGGACACCAGCAGCCCCTGGGAGGAGACAGGGAAGGAAGGTGGGTGAGGGCTGAGTGCACTGACTGTTGTACCTGCACCTGGAATTTCTCAATAGGATCAAAGTACAGATGGTAACTCACTTCCTTACACAGATGTGGGATTGAGAAATGGAAAATACTCCAACATTGCCCTATTCTTAAATGTCATCTTAGCATTGTTTCCTCAGAGAAGCTTCCCCAACACTCCTGTAAATCTTGAGCTCAGGTAATAACCAACATGGCAATTGCTCTGATGTTCCCAGTTTCTCTCACTATAATATTTATCCCCAAATTATCCTTGGAAAGAAAATATAGGAAATATATATATATAAGAAAGTCATCTTCTATCCAGCCTTTCCAACTGCTCTCAGCATGAACAGATGCTGAGAGAGGCTGCAGTGTGAGCCTTTAGAACTCATGCTTTGATTCTCCACTGTGGTTTCTGTGGGGGGAAGTCAAGATTTTGGGAACTGGCAGGTCCCTCATGTATTTCTTTGTAGTAATTCTGTCACAGCAAAAATTTAAATTCTCAACTTTCCAGTCAGTGCTCTTGCACTGGCTCCTCAAAGACAGCATCAAAGGTAGAGAGATCATCATCTGCCCTGCAAGTGATGTCTTTGCTGTGAGCAAGAGCCTGATTTGTACCATTTCTTACCCTTAACTAAGTCAACACTGAAACAGCAATGCCAGGGGAAAACAGAACGTACTGTCCACGAGTAACTATGTGAACACAAAATTCTCCAGCTGTCTTGTTGCTAAGACTGATTCTTTGGTTGCTAAGAGAAATGTGGCTCCTTTCAAAGTGATTCATATACAGTTAGATAAGGAAGTTTTGTGGATAGGAGTCGTCAAGGTATTTTCAAATGAATCTCCACAATGGAGACAAGAGGGAAGGAGATTTTAATGACCCTTGGTTGTGCATGGGAGAAATCCCTCAAATTGACAATCAGGTGGAAAACATGATTCTAATCTGAAGGTTATTTTGTTGTACATATTTCTGCGGTTTTTCTGACACTGAGAAACTTCTTATGTTCATGACTTACTAGGATCCACTTTATGAATGCCAAAGCAAAGAAATGGCTTGGGCTGATATTATTACAGCTTTACTACCTGGGCAGCATTTGGAGGGCAGTTGCTGTAAGAATTCAAATAAATAAGGAAAACCAGTTTCAGACAATTCACTCTTGAAGGCTAACAACATTTTACAGACAAGGATTTCTCCTTGTGCCAGAAAGGCAAGGCAGGAAAGGAAAGTGAAAAGATGTTCTTTGAAGCTGTGGCTCTGTGTGTCACTGCATGGGGGAGTTGACAATTTCACAGTGAAAAAAAAAACCCAACTGACCCCATGTGCATGTTCCCTGGAGGAACAAAAGGAGAAATTTGTCCAAGATCAGCTCCAGCCTGTTTGTACCGTCCCCATGGAAGGACGTGATCCAGGACACCGGCACTGTTGCTCTGGGAGAGGTCCCTGAGAAGGAGGCACAGCTTGCACAGCTCACTCCATCCTCAGCATTCACCCCTTGGCAAGGATTGCTGCTGTTTGGATTGTGGGTTATAGGGACAGGAAGGTTTTGGGGGCTTAGACAACAGTAAGAATATGTCTGGAAATGCTCCATGCATTATGGAATCCCAGGCACTAAGGAACCCACTCCCTACTTAGCCAGTAGTGAACTGCTCCCAGGGAAGCAGATTAAAGCAGACTTAGATGGCTATAAATTATACCCAGAATTGCTTTAGCCACCCTTCCCACAGTCTTTTGAAAAAGCCTGTGAAAGACAAGATTTTTCCAAGGCAACTTTTAAAACTCCTCCCAAAGCTCTTCACAAAAAGAAACTCTATGGCCTGAGTGTGTGAAATTGGGATCCCCAGACTGCTCACACAGTCATCATGTGCACTTCTAAATTTGCTGTGGAAATCAATATAAAATCATAATTTGGGAGGTACAATTTCAGAGGAAGAGTCAAGAATTGGAGGTGATAGACTTAAGCTGACATTGCCTGTAGCAAGCACCTTTGTGTAGCTTTAATTCACATGCATACCAGTCTTGGGGCAGTGTCACACCACAGGCATTGAATCACATCATTCCAAAAGCAAACCCTTGGTGCACACAGCAGCCACACTCGGGCTGAGCTCAGAGAAGCCACTGCTTGATTTAACTTTGCTTTCCCTCTGTCTGTCACCATTGCTATCCCATTCTCTCTCCCTTTCTTGTGCTGGCAGATGTACGTTTCTCTTTTCTATTTTTTGTACTTGTTTTCAAATACTTAATAAGCATTTTTTAACCCATCATCTCCATTTTTCTTTTTAGTTTCCTGCAATTCCCTCTCTTTCAGGACTTCCTTGCTAAATTCTCTCAATTCTCTCGGCTATATCATCATCTAGACAGGATGCATTCAGGTTTCACTTCTTTGTGTCTGTGTTTCACTCATCTTCTAAATGATCCCACTAATACCTTGTCCTAGCCAGGGCTGCTTTTATTTTGGGCAGCCATGAAGTACTATTTATTCTGGGATCAGATCCTAGTGTAGGTGGTGGTGCTCATTTTATATGAACACTTGGGATGTTCTCATTTCTTCAAAACCACATTTTATTTTCCCAGGCCAGGTCTCTGTACCATCAGCTGTCTTACCTACTGTTTTTGTAAAGCTGTCCCAGCTGAAATGTCGTGCTACTAGAGGGAGCTTCCCAGATATAAATATAGAAACAAAGATGAATTGTTTGACCTTGTCAAGAGTCTCAATGTGGTGAAGAGAAAGAGGGCAGAGAGGAAAGGCCATCAACAACAACAAAAAGAGACTACCTAACACTGGGACTGAAATTTCCACGTGGAAATTCGTCATGGTTTTCCCAGGGGAACCACAGGGTGAAAGGTCTAGAGAGGGAAAAGGGAGGAGACAAAATCAGTGGCAACTTGTTTGGGAGTCACTTGTAAATTCGAGCAGTCTCAGATCCTTCCACCCTAGTGAGCAGTAGGAGGGGAAGGTGAGCTGGGCTCTCCAGTCCTGTACTGAAAAATACAGTGACTTCCTCAGGATCTTGACTTTCCATTAAAGTACTGTCCTTTCAAAGGAGTTTTATCTGTTGCAGAGAGTGTTCTGGATACTCTGGGCACAGTGAAGTAGTTGGGAAAATTGTTTTCAAAATGCAAATAGTTGCATTTGCAGCTGCATAGTTAACGTCATTATTGATCTGCTTTTCTGAGAACTTGTAATCTTCCCTTGGGCTGCTTTTTATCTGAGCACTCATCTCTTCTCATAACCCTCTGGCCACTCTCATCCTCCCTTTCCTGATTCTTTGTTCAAATAGGCCCAAAGAGGAGTTGCCGTTTATTCTATTCTCTCAGGATGGCTGCAGGGCATGTAAACAAGTTAAATTTTGTAGAAGACAAAGGAGTCATTTATAGTACATAACAGTGGTGTTTTGTTTTGGTTTTCAATTACATAAATCAATTAAATCACATTACAAATCCCTTTCCTTAAAAATGCTGGTTTTCAACTCCAAATTGTTGTTTTAGTCTGAAGCATTTGCCTCATGTGTGGCCACAAAGGGATATTTGGTTTATATATAACAGTGAAATAATATGGAAACACAGATTGTATAGAATATGAATCTCTGTTGGCATCTTGGGTGTCTCTCTGTGATAGTCACATGATGACTTGCAATGCTCAGTAAAGGCATTTCTGCTTAGGAAGGAGCACACAAGGAAAAGAAAAGCAGGGCCAGACAGGAAAGAGGAAATGGGAAGGAAAACTGCCACCAACACACCCAGCTGTGACAGCCCCGGGGGAGCTCACCCACTGGGAGCAGCCAGATGATCCGGACAAAATTCCTGGATCTACCAGGTCTCTTGCTCACACTGCAGTGGTTTATCACTGCTTTAGAGGGAGCAGAGTGTTTATTACACTGGTGAGTGCTGGTGTAACGGTCCCCTCCGAGGGGCCAGGTGAGCACAGGAGCTCCTCTGGAGCACCCTCCCCAGTGACTCCTTGCTCACAACTGTTTAAATGGAAAAACATTCGTTTATTCTTTAGACTCGCTGAGAAGATCTCTGAGTCACCAGTCACAAGAGCACAGTTTGAGAACCTTGTAGTAGCTAATTTAATGTTAAGATTCAGCAATTTGAGTCTCAGTGCTTCCAGCATTATGGCTGTGTCAGGGAGTAGATTAAATATAATACTATAAATACTATAAAACTGGGCTGAACTTTCTGGTAAGTCTGGAGCAGAGCAGACCACATTCAATGAATCTGAACTCACCTGCCTAAAATCCATCAGGTTTATCCACCCTTCTACCTAAAGAAGTGAATTCTGTTGA